>NC_139715.1:4051807-4254307 GCF_964188405.1 Protomyctophum parallelum
GCTTGGATGCCTGCCTAATGTAAGTCTTTCTGCTGTCTACAGTGAGTGAGTGAGTGGTATGAATCTGGACCAGGTCCATTTGAAACATAGAACTTGATTTCTTCAAATAAAGACATACCGACTCGCCACTCCTACTACTCTCTACTCTACTATGTCTCCTACCACTCCTTACTACTCCTTACTCCTTACTACTCCTTACTCCTTACTCCTTACTCCTTACTCCTTACTACTCCTTACTCCTCCTTACTACTCCTTACTCCTCCTTGCTAATGCTACTACTGCTACTACTAATACTACTACTACTGCTACTACTACTATACTAATACTACTAATATTAATACTACTACTACTAATACTACTACTACTGCTACTACTGCTACTGCTACTCAGAGATGGGCAAAATACATTGAAAATGTATTTTGATACAAAATACAAATACTGGGTCAAAAAATGTATCTAAATACAAAATACATCTTCCATCCCAGCGAAATACAAATTACAAAATACAGAAAAAGTATTTCAAATACGTATTTCAAATACATGTATTTCAAATACTGCCCATCTCTGATGGGCAAAATACATTGAAAATGTATTTTGATACAAAATACAAATACTGGGTCAAAAAATGTATCTAAATACATCTAATTTCTTCCATCCCAGCGGAATACAAATTACAAAATACTAAGGCTGTCAAAAATAACGCGTTAATGGCATTAATCAATTGCGTTAATTAATTGCGTTAAAATATTTGACGCAATTAACGCATGTTAGTGTTCCCCCTAACATGCGCCCGTGCGCGCGGCTCAGGAACGTCCAGAGCATAACAAATCTGTCACTGTGTAGCACACAGTCATGATTGAACAACACCAGAGAGATAGCTTGTGTATTGTAGTTTGGTTGCAAAGTGGTTTGATTCTGTAACTCTGTTGCGTTACTTTGTCTGCCTAGCAAAGCCCCATTAGGCTACACTGCGCACACACACACACACACACACACACACACACACACACACACACACACACACACACACACACACACACACTACTAGTGTTAGCTATCAGCGCGCTGCAAGAATCACTCGGGTCCGTCGCAACTTGTGGACATTTTGAAAATGCCATTAATGTTTGTCCGGCTGGTTTCGTTTTGTCCTACGCGATTACGTGAATCAGCATGGCTGCGCCTGCAGTAGGCTATTACCAAAACAAACACATGGTACTTTTGTGTCGCACATGGAAAGCAACTGAAAACGACCATGGGTATATTAAAGACAGTTCTCCTGTGCTGCTGTGCACCGCGGAGATAATGCGCAACTCCAGGTACGAACCAAAACACTGACTGAAGCTGATTCACGACTAACTATCTCCAGACTAGTCCTGCAGTCCCGCAATGAAGGAGAGACAATCTCGCCTCTCACTACAGTCCACTACAATGCCATTCTAGCCATAAAACCTACATTTATATGTTATTCAATAATTACTTTAGCGCAAAATATAGGCTTTTCTAAACCAAGTTTCCAAAAATGCTTATGTGCCATTATTGTATTTTGTGAATTTCAATTAACTATAGTCTACAGTTTAACCCATTGCTTCTCAGCTATTTTAATTTCAAGGACCCCCAAATTAAATTGATAGAAAGTAGCCTAGGCCATTTTATTATGATTTTCATCTCTGGACTGGGACTCCAGTCTCCATTCATCCATCCATCCATCTTCAACCGCTTATCCCTAGTCGGGTCGCGGGGGCAACAGCTCCACCAGAGTGTTCCAGACTTCCCTCTCCAGAGCAACATTAGTGACTTCCTCCTGGGGGACCGCAGTCTACATGGCCAAAAGCCAGTGTTGATTTAACTCAAAGTGTAGGCTAGGCCTACAAATGCTCACATCACATCATGTCTATACTAAATGCATTAGAAAACAAAAATCATTCAAAAACAAATGTATATCCGCTTTCTGTCATTTATATTTCCATTTCCACAACAATAAACAGGAAAACATGGCATATTTTGGACATAGTTCGAATGGTGATTAATCATGATTAAATTAATTTTGAAGCTGTGATTAATCTGATTAAAAATTTTAATCATTTGACAGCCCTACAAAATACAAAAAAGTATTTCAAATACTTATTTCAAATACATGTATTTAAAATACTGCCCATCTCTGTCTGTGTGTGTGTGTGTGTGTGTGTGTGTGTGTGTGTGTGTGTGTGTGTGTGTGTGTGTGTGTGTGTGTGTGTGTACAGTGCTAGGATGCTAAGCTAACAGCCCAAAGTGTAAACGGTGTGAGTGTTTGTCTCTAAAAGGCTGTTTTAAAAGATCTGTTTCTACACACTATAGATGTTACAGACCACCCAGACGAGCTGTATAGAGTGCTGTAGGTCTTGTAGATCTGCTGTTATTCCTCTCTGAGTGAAACAACGTCTTATTGTTGATGTTGTTGTTGTTGTTTTAATGTTTTTAGTTGAGCAGGCTGAGGGTGGCCAGGTTGGCTGGGAGAAACAAGCAAAACGAGCCGCTAGAGCACTAGTGGTTCTCAAACTTAAGTGTTCATGTCAAGGACCCCCATTAGAAAATATATGCCAGGGACCCCCATTAGAAAACATATGCCAGGGACCCCCATTTGAAAAGATATGCCAGGGACCCCCATTAGAAAAGATATGCCAGTGACCCCCATTAGAAAAGATATGCCAGGGACCCCCATTAGAAAAGATATGCCAGGGACCCCCATTTGAAAAGATATGCCAGGGACCCCCATTTGAAAAGATATGCCAGGGACCCCCATTAGAAAAGATATGCCAGGGACCCCCATTAGAAAATATATGCCAGGGACCCCCATTAGAAAATATTTGAAAAGATATGCCATAGGAGAAGACGTTTATGGCTCTATTCAGTATTTTAGCTGTGACGTGAGCGCCCCCTCCTGAGATACTTCCGGGTCCTACTTTTGTGTCGCTTTTGTGTCCCCATGGAGTTATACTGTGACGCTCCGTCGGACTAAATCTGAGACTAAAACAACCACGAAAGTCTCATTTTACCGCTTTCCTCGCAACAACAAAGCTGCGCTGCTCTCCAAAATCTGGCTGTGACAGGCCGTCTGCCCCACATGGAATACTATCGCCATTTTATTTGATTGTGTCAACTAAATCCTCATTAATGCAAACTAGATTCAACATACTCAAGCCTGCACACATTGTAAATATCCCCCGAAATATTTTACCGAGCAAATGGACTGTTGCCACCTTCAATAATAATGATAATAACAGTCTTTATTGTCTCCTCATCATATATTTTTGTTGTCATGGACACTTGTACAAAACATTAATAATTCTACTCGAGTTGGAAGCATTAAGACCCATTTTTCAGAAAGGAAGCCATAGGGCTTCCTTTCTGAAAAATAACGTCAATTTAAAAAGATTCACGCGTTTAGATATTCTATTTACAATGGGATGCGGACGGGAGCTGGTGCCACTTGGACCCGGACGTAACGTAGCACTACAAAATGACGTCGGACTTAAATACTCAATAGCAGTGATTCTCAACCTGTTTAATTTCAAGGACCCACAGTTTGACGGACCCCCATTTAATGGCATTTCTATCTCTGGGACCCCCAATTTATGTTGTAAAATCAATGCTAATTTAACTCTGAGAGTGTACACATGGAACCAAATGGACCCTATAATGGGTCCATTTGCAGGTGGGGACCCCCTGGAACTCCGTGAAGGACCCCTGGTGGTCCCCGGACCCCACTTTGGTAACCACTGCCCTAAAAGACATGCAACTATTAGTTCTGATAACTTGAAGCTGACGATAAATTGTCATACAAATAATGGTGATTAATGATTGAATTGAACATAATTGATGTTGGAAAACGTGAATAAACAATAATTATGTTTATGTTAGTATAGTCTAATCCAAAAAGGCACAAGGCAGATATAAGTGAAATATATTATAAAGACATTAATACTGATATAGTCTATTCATTATATGTTTATACTTTACTTTGATACAAAAAATGGTAAAAAAAAAAAAGAAATCAATAAAATAAAACATAATAAAACCTGAGGTTGTAGATCTGCTATTTTCAACAAAAGGAAATATTTTTATATAAAGTGAAGTGACCTTCTGGGGGTAAAGACAAAAATAATGTGGAATATTTTGGCTGGGGGTGGTCCTTTAGAGGTTGTGGTCCTTTCGGACAAAAACAAATACATCATTTGAAATTATGTATGGGGGTCCTCGGGGGTCCCGACGTGGAGACGTGTGAGAATCAATCAACACTGGTTTAAAACCAAAATTTACAACAAGCAACTTTAGAGGAAAAGGAGATGAATGTAGCTTATAATAATCAGACGTGGCAACACTGATTTAGTTCAGCAGTCTGAAGACACACCCCCCACAGCACTATGGACACTTCCGGTCGGGGATTTCACAATAAAATAAAAACGATGAGTTGATGAGTTGTGGCTTTGATACAATTGGATGTAACAACTATTGTTGATAAAGATGTTTGGGTGGTTCCCACATTATTTCCGGGGTCCCCAAATCACCGTACAGAGACAACATTTACATTTTAATACCTAATTAAAAATGGAGGACCCTGATCTAAACACATTTCTTTCTTCCTTTAGTTGCAAAGTCACATTTCATTCTGTCTGTTGTATTTACATTTTTGTGCCAAAGATTATATTAAGTGTTTATTGTTGTGATCATGTCTTCATATTCATTAAGAACACTAAAGTTATGCTCGAGGTTTTACTCTGAAGGCCAAAAGGCAAGCTGACTTCCTCATGTGTATGTCACGTGACTCAGCCTATAGCGGTCATGCCAACATTAGTGACCTATAGAGTATTGTTACCATGTCACACACAACAAACCACCAACCCGCACAACAGCGACCCCTGGCGGTGTGGGTACCGTTTCTCTTTGGCTGCCAGAAGTCTGTGGGGTCCTTTCTCTGCGCAGGAGATCGACGTCACATCCGCTCCCGCGAAGGCTTAAGCTAAATTCCAATACCCAAAATCTCGGCCACTCGCTCACTCCCACTCGGTCACTCGGGGTCATTCCAGCGTGACCCGGAAATGGTTAACGTTCCATTTGTTAAAGTGCTCCATCGAGGAGGAGAGTGGAGTCGAGTGGAGGAGCCGAGTGGGCTCTCCGAGACCGCATAGAGCGAGTGTACATCAGGTGCAGGCTCGGTGGGGTATTTTGTCTCCTCGCAGCGGATTTCCGCATCACGTGTACATGTTTTTTTCCTTCTCCAGTGACATAAGTCCGCCTCCTCCACATGTGGCACAGAAAACACTGATGAAACCCGATACTGTGCACCCCCCCCCCCCCCCCCCCCCATCCACTAGCTGCCGGCCGGCCGGCTGACTGGCTGAAGTCGCCGACCCAACGGCCAACACACACATGCACGCACTGTTCAACTGTTTGTTGAAGAGACACATTTTCGCTGAATGAATAGAGCTTCAGAATGATAAAGTAGCCTATCTAGCCTACTTATGTGAAAGTGAAAGGACCACAACAAGCCACTGGCTTTATTGCGTTGTGTGATATAAGCATAATAAAAGTAGGATATATAAATTAAGCCGGCTATATTGTGCGCACCTCAAAAGCTATAGTTAATTTATCTCTGCTATGAATGACGGTGACAAAAATTAAAAAATATATATATTTATATGTGGACTGAACTGAATATGTAAGTCAGAGAGACTATACCTAATTCCTGTTATAGTGTCCGTTATTTGCAAAGACCGCGGAGGAGGACTGACTGTCGGAGGAGTGGGGGGGGGGGGGGGGGGGGTGATTTATACGTGTGCGCATCCTGGCGCTTATTCACTATTTCAGGAATAAATAGCCTTGCCTTGCACATGTTACCAATACATACACATTGGCCTCGGACCCTCGGTTACATGTACAAAATGATGAATTGTCTATTCTGTAGACTGTACGGCTCTGTTCGGAGTTCCAGTGATCCAGGCATCCAGCTGTGTGACACCACTTTTGCTTTGGCAATGTTAACGTATGTTTTCCCATGCCAATAAAGCCCTTTGAATTGAATTGAATTGATACACGTCATTAGTGATCGCGGAATGTGCCGTCGCATTGAAATGACAGCGTAGTACATTCCGATTCCAGAGGAAAATTCGACCACCACTCTGTCCTCGCATTGAATCCTCTCCTCCTCCTCTCCTCCTCGCTGGGGGCGGAGCCGAGGAGCGAGTGGAGGACGCGAGGAGAGTGAGCGAGTGTGAAAGTTGCGGTATTGGAATTTAGCTTTAGGCCCAATCCCAATTGCCTCCCTCAAGCCCTGAGCCCTGGACCCTCATTGACTTTAATGACGTCAGCTGTAAGTGCTTGAGGGTGAGATGCTGTAAGGGCTCCACATTGTTGAGAAAGAAATGGGACAGCACTTTGAAGATGAGTCCGCCATTCATGACACTTTGCATCACTTTATAAAGACTGTCCTTATTCACAGCCAGTGCCTACCTACATGCTTTGCCTATTTATACATGTATATTATGTTTATTTTAGTATTTAAGCTGATCGTTTTATTATTAGTTTAATAAATACACTTTCCTGTGTGATATGAGTTGTAATATTAATATATAATACTATTCATTATACATTTCATTTCCATATTATTTTACTTTGCTACTTTTGTCATCATGTTTCCCTTATTATTATTATTATTGTTATTAAATATATAGCCTATATCCTTCCATTCCGTCTCCTTTTGAGAACAGTGAGAAAGCACTATTGTGTTTGTTGACATTCTAATCGCGATACATAACTAATTTGCATAATTAAATGATTGACGTTCGGAGGATCCCCCTCATTCCACTGGTAACGCTATGAACTGTGGGTAATTTATTTGCTAAAGTCAGCCCAAAGTCAGCATCGACGCTGACTTTGGCAAAGGGCACATAAAGGGGCGGGGCTGAGCCCTCACTGACTTACCGATTTCAAATGGGACATCCCTCAAGCCCTCGCAGCTAAGTCAGTGAGGGCTCATTGAGTCAGCAAGGGAGTGGATTGGGATTGGGCCTTAAAGCGCGCCGCCCGAGACCGCCCGCCCCTTTCAGCCCTTTGCATGGTATTGGTGTTGTAGGAATTTGGAAGCAGTAGTTGTGAATAGAAAGTAATTCAGTTGTACCTCATATTTAGATTTAGTAGTAGTAGTAGCAGCAGAGATGGGCAGTATTTGAAATACATGTATTTGAAATAAGTATTTGAAATACTTTTTTGTATTTTGTAATTTGTATTCCGCTGGGATGGAAGAAATGAGATGTATTTAGATACATTTTTTGACCCAGTATTTGTATTTTGTATCAAAATACATTTTCAATGTATTTTGCCCATCAGAGATGGGCAGTATTTGAAATACATGTATTTGAAATACGTATTTGAAATACTTTTTTCTGTATTTTGTAATTTGTATTTCGCTGGGATGGAATATGTATTTTGTATTTAGATACATTTTTTGACCCAGTATTTGTATTTTGTATCAAAATACATTTTCAATGTATTTTGCCCATCTCTGCACACAGACAGACAGACAGACAGTGTGCTAAGTGCTGTTAGCATCGGTAGCATCACACACTTTAACAGCAGCAACAACAGAGAATTAAACCCTTTAGTTGTCTGAGTTCTAGATTTAAATCCATGTAAACAGTGTTTAGTAGTAGTTGTTGTTGAATGAACTGAACTCCTCCTGGACTTATAGACTATTAGGTGGAGTCATTGATCAATTCATTGATTGATTGATAAGACATTGATTATAGTTAATGAATCGGATCGTTTTTAAAGTGGTCGTTAAAATGTCCGAGAAGAGTTCCTCTTCGGGCTCCGAGGAAGATGTGGAGCCGGACCACGGTGGACCACCTGTGGAGATGGGAGGGGTCCTCAGCATTAACACCTTTATCTGTTTATATAGACCTTTTATTATAGAGGGACCATGGTGGACCCCTTGTAAGGTACACATTACACCCTGTATCTGTTTATATAGACCTTTTATTATAGATAGAGGGACCACCATTTGATGACATGTAGCCCAGTGTTGTTTTTGGCAGCAAATTTCTATTTTAGTTTTAGTCATAGTCTTTGGACTGAAACTTAATTTAGTTTTAGTCACATTTTAGTCACCTGGAATGTCTTAGTGTTAGTCTAGTTTTAGTCGACTAAATGTCATAAGATTTTAGTCGACTAAATCTACAGGTGATTTAGTCGACTAAAATGTATGTTGGTGGGCATTGATGCCGTCGTAAGGACTGTTTTTACACAGCCGATCTACAAGCTCACAACGCGACGCGTTGTGAGCTTGTAGATCGGCTATTTTCAGCATGTAACCAAGTGTAAAATGACTTATACTGGATCTCTTGTCCACTAGTCCCTTCCTAACATTTTAGTCTAGTTTTTATTTGTCTACGAAATTGTCAGTATATTTAGTCTTAGTTTTAGTCATCATAGCTCAGTTTTCATTGAGTTTCCATTTGTTTTTGTCAGTGGAAAAAGGTAGTCGACGAACATTTTTCGTCTTAGTTTTAGTCGACGAAAACAACACTGGTTGGTAGCCTACCAGTAGAAGAGATAACGGGCAAATAATGTTGATCAAAATATAAATTCTTCTACATTCTATAATTGTGTAGACTTCTTGTAAATTAACCCATTCGGCAGGGTTGGTTCAGCGGTAGAGTGGCTGGATGGTATAACCGCAAGGTTCCCGGTTCGATCCCTGCTGTGGGCTCCCCCAGAGTTAGTGTCCAAGTGTCCTTGAGCAAGACTCTGAACCCCTGATTGCTAATTTGCTCCCTGATGTGAACTTGGTGTGAATGTAATGCACGATCTATGTAAAGGTGTGTGAATGTATGGGTGAATGTAATGCACGGTATACGTAAAGGTGTGTGAATGTATGGGTGAATGTAATGCACGATATACGTAAAGGTGTGTGAATGTATGGGTGAATGTAATGCACGATATACGTAAAGGTGTGTGAATGTATGGGTGAATGTAATGCACGATTCAATAGCAGACTGAAAAAATGTATTCCAAATTTGAGGCACATTTTCATAAAAAAAATTAGCAGACCTACAAGCTCGTATGATCTTGTATATCTGATATTTTCCAAAAGCTAAAGCATAGCATAATGCTAACACCAAAAGGGGTTCCCGCCCAGAATGGGTTAAAAAACACATTCTGTCACAATGACTCCAAACATAATATGTATATAATCATAACCAACGTCCATCCATTAGGACATGATATATTATCTTTATTTCATCTCTGTTATATTTAATTTCATATACGGTATTTTATCTCTGCCGTCGGTTGGAAACCTCTTAACTCCAAAATGTTCATTTTTCAGGAAATTAAGAAAACCTTATATTCAATAGAACAACACACAGCAACACAGTTCAATAGCACTGATTAATGAAACAACACACAGACGTAAAGGGTGTTCAATAGCACTGATTAATGAAACAACACACATACGTAAACGGTGTTCAATAGCACTGATTAATGAAACAACACACAGACGTAAAGGGTGTTCAATAGCACTGATTAATGAAACGACACACAGACGTAAAGGGTGTTCAATAGCACTGATTTATGAAACAACACACAGACGTAAAGGGTGTTCAATAGCACTGATTAATGAAACAACACACAGACGTAAAGGGTGTTCAATAGCACTGATTTATGAAACGACACACAGACGTAAAGGGTGTTCAATAGCACTGATTTATGAAACAACACACAGACGTAAAGGGTGTTCAATAGCACTGATTAATGAAACAACACACAGACGTAAAGGGTGTTCAATAGCACTGATTTATGAAACAACACACAGACGTAAAGGGTGTTCAATAGCACTGATTAATGAAACAACACACAGACGTAAAGGGTGTTCAATAGCACTGATTAATGAAACAACACACAGAAGTAAAGGGTGTTCAAAAACACTGATTTATGGAACAACACACAAGACGTAAAGGGTGTTCAATAGCACTGATTTATGGAACAACACACAAGACGTAAAGGGTGTTCAATAGCACTGATTTATGAAATAACACACAGACGTAAAGGGTGTTCAATAGCACTGATTTATGAGACAACACACAGACATAAAGGGTGTTCAATAGCACTGATTTATGAAACAACACACAGACGTAAAGGGTGTTCAATAGCACTGATTTATGGAACAACACACAGACGTAAAGGGTGTTCAATAGCACTGATTAATGAAACAACACACAGACGTAAAGGGTGTTCAATAGCACTGATTAATGAAACAAGACACATATAGTAAAGGGTGTTCAATAGCACTGATTTATGAAACAACACACAGACGTAAAGGGTGTTCAATAGCACTGATTTATGGAACAACACACAGACGTAAAGGGTGTTCAATAGCAGTGATTTATGAAACAACACACAGACGTAAAGGGTGATCAATAGCACTGATTTATCTAACAACACACAGACGTAAAGTGTGATCAATAGCACTGATTTATGAAACAACACACAGACGTAAAGGGTGTTCAATAGCACTGATTTATGAAACAACACACAGACGTAAAGGGTGTTCAATAGCACTGATTTATGAAACAACACACAGACGTAAAGGGTGATCAATAGCACTGATTTATGAAACGACACACAGACGTAAAGGGTGTTCAATAGCACTGATTTATGGAACAACACACAGACGTAAAGGGTGTTCAATAGCACTGATTAATGAAACAACACACAGACGTAAAGGGTGTTCAATAGCACTGATTTATGGAACAACACACAGACGTAAAGGGTGTTCAATAGCACTGATTTATGAAACAACACACAGACGTTAAGGGTGTTCAATAGCACTGATTTATGAAACAACACACAGACGTAAAGGGTGTTCAATAGCACTGATTTATGAAACAACACACAGACGTAAAGGGTGTTCAATAGCACTGATTTATGAAACAACACAGACGTAAAGGGTGTTCAATAGCACTGATTTATGAAACAACACACAGACGTAAAGGGTGTTCAATAGCACTGATTTATGAAACAACACACAGACATAAAGGGTGTTCAATAGCACTGATTTATGAAACAACACACAGACGTAAAGGGTGTTCAATAGCACTGATTTATGAAACAACACACAGACGTAAAGGGTGTTCAATAGCACTGATTTATGAAACAACACACAGACGTAAAGGGTGTTCAATAGCACTGATTTATGAAACGACACACAGACGTAAAGGGTGTTCAATAGCACTGATTTATGAAACGACACACAGACGTAAAGGGTGTTCAATAGCACTGATTCATGGAACGACACACAGACGTAAAGGGTGTTCAACAGCACTGATTTATGGATCAACACACAGACGTAAAGGGTGTTCAATAGCACTGATTAATGAAACAACACACAGACGTAAAGGGTGTTCAATAGCACTGATTTATGAAACAACACACAGACGTAAAGGGTGTTCAATAGCACTGATTTATGAAACAACACACAGACGTAAAGGGTGTTCAATAGCACTGATTTATGAAACAACACACAGACGTAAAGGGTGTTCAATAGCACTGATTTATGGAACAACACACAGACATAAAGGGTGTTCAATAGCACTGATTTATGAAACAACACACAGACGTAAAGGGTGTTCAATAGCACTGATTTATGAAACAACACACAGACGTAAAGGGTGTTCAATAGCACTGATTTATGGAACAACACACACAAGTAAAGGGTGTTCAATAGCACTGATTTATGAAACAACACACAGACGTAAAGGGTGTTCAATAGCACTGACTTATGGAACAACACACAGACGTAAAGGGTGTTCAATAGCACTGATTTATGAAACAACACACAGACGTAAAGGGTGTTCAATAGCACTGATTTATGGAACAACACACATAAGTAAAGGGTGTTCAATAGCACTGATTTATGAAACAACACACAGACGTAAAGGGTGTTCAATAGCACTGATTTATGAAACAACACACAGACGTAAAGGGTGTTCAATAGCACTGATTTATGAAACAACACACAGGCATGAAGGGTGTTCAATAGCACTGATTTATGAAACAACACACAGACGTAAAGGGTGTCCAATGGCACTGATGTATGGAACAACACACAGGCGTAAAGGGTGTTCAATAGCACTGATTTATGGAACAACACACAGACATAAAGGGTGTTCAATAGCACTGATTTATGAAACAACACACAGACGTAAAGGGTGTTCAATAGCACTGATTCATGGAACGACACACAGACGTAAAGGGTGTTCAACAGCACTGATTTATGGATCAACACACAGACGTAAAGGGTGTTCAATAGCACTGATTTATGAAACAACACACAGATGTAAAGGGTGTTCAATAGCACTGATTTATGGAACAACACACAGACGTAAAGGGTGTTCAATAGCACTGATTTATGAAACAACACACAGACGTAAAGGGTGTTCAATAGCACTGATTTATGGAACAACACACAGAAGTAAAGGGTGTTCAATAGCACTGATTTATGAAACAACACACAGACGTAAAGGGTGTTCAATAGCACTGATTTATGAAACAACACACAGACGTAAAGGGTGTTCAATAGCACTGATTTATGAAACAACACACAGACAAAGGGTGTTCAATATCACTGATTTATGAAACAACACACAGACATAAAGGGTGTTCAATAGCACTGATTTATGAAACAACACACAGACATAAAGGGTGTTCAATAGCACTGATTTATGAAACAACACAGACATGAAGGGTGTTCAATAGCACTGATTTATGAAACAACAGACAGACGTAAAGGGTGTCCAATGGCACTGATTTATGGAACAACACACAGACGTAAAGGGTGTTCAATAGCACTGCTTTATGAAACAACACACAGACGTAAAGGGTGTTCAATAGCACTGATTTATGAAACAACACACAGACGTAAAGGGTGTTCAATAGCACTGATTTATGAAACAACACACAGACGTAAAGGGTGTTCAATAGCACTGATTTATGGAACAACACACAGAAGTAAAGGGTGTTCAATAGCACTGATTTATGAAACAACACACAGACGTAAAGGGTGTTCAATAGCACTGATTTATGAAACAACACACAGACGTAAAGGGTGTTCAATAGCACTGATTTATGAAACAACACACAGACAAAGGGTGTTCAATATCACTGATTTATGAAACAACACACAGACATAAAGGGTGTTCAATAGCACTGATTTATGAAACAACACACAGACATAAAGGGTGTTCAATAGCACTGATTTATGAAACAACACAGACATGAAGGGTGTTCAATAGCACTGATTTATGAAACAACAGACAGACGTAAAGGGTGTCCAATGGCACTGATTTATGGAACAACACACAGACGTAAAGGGTGTTCAATAGCACTGCTTTATGAAACAACACACAGACGTAAAGGGTGTTCAATAGCACTGATTTATGAAACAACACACAGACGTAAAGGGTGTTCAATAGCACTGATTTATGAAACAACACACAGACGTAAAGGGTGTTCAATAGCACTGATTTATGGAACAACACACAGACGTAAAGGGTGTTCAATAGCACTGATTTATGAAACAACACACAGACGTAAAGGGTGTTCAATAGCACTGATTTATGGAACAACACACAGACGTAAAGGGTGTTCAATAGCACTGGTTTATGAAACAACACACAGACGTAAAGGGTGTTCAATAGCACTGATTTATGAAACAACACACAGACGTAAAGGGTGTTCAATAGCACTGATTTATGAAACAACACACAGACGTAAAGGGTGTTCAATAGCACTGATTTATGGAACAACACACAGACGTAAAGGGTTTTCGGTTTAAAGATGGAGTGCCGTGATTTTTTTCCACACTTAAACATGATCATCAGGTGTATTTAGGTGTATATGAGGTATAATATTTTCAAAAAAGTGTACAGTATTTGTTAAAATGATGGTTTTATGTGGACACACCCACCAGTTCATTAGGTATGCGTGAGTTTAACCATAGCACCACCCACCTAATCCAGTCCCTCCGCCTCCTCCTTTAAGACCACCCACTTGTCCTAGTCCCTCCCCCTCCTTATAAAAGGACAGCCCATGGCTCTGCCCTTTTGTTTACAAAATGGCAAATTGGTGTTTTTGTGAATGTTAGAAGTGAACACTTCCAATATTTCTGAGATATCGTATAGGCACCATTATGCACTTATACTGCCACCATCCATGTATAGGCATATAATCCATGCATCCATACCACATCCATGTATAGGCATATAATCCATGCATCCATACCATATCAGATCTGTTTTTTCTGATTTTTTATAATCATTTATTTATTTCCTCCAATTATATTGACCCTATTGTCGCAATCAGCTCAGCTCATCATCCAATTCGATCATAGTTTAACAGCAGAAACAATTAGTTTGATAGATCATTTAGCCTACAATATATTGTAGGCTATTGATTTCCTCCAGCTAAGCACCCTGGCATTAAAACTGTCCTTTATCTGACTGCGTTGAGTTTCAGCAAAAGTCGCCAGATTTAAAGAAACAAGCGGCCAGGTCCACAAAAATAAGTCACAGAAGTTGCCGTGAATATTTATGAAAACGTTTCAACAACACCAATCCTTTTAACAACATATTAATCTGAGGGTCCTTCACATGAATCATTGGTCAAGTCAACCACATCTCCCCTGAAAGTTACTTATATGAAAACAAGCCCAAGTCGCTTGTAATAGCCAGACATGGCAACATGACATCCAGCGGGACACAACATACTTCTAATTCTTGACTTCACAGCCTCGTATAAGTATTAGGACCTACATACATATTGACTACAACAGCCAACAAGAATGCACACTGTGACACTACACTCTGTATCAAAGCCCGACCACTGTGATTATAAAAGAAACAACCTACTCCTTGAGAACAACAAGAGCAACTATACAGCAGAGCAGGTAGGCTATAAGACTGGTTTGTTGTGGTTTCCTTCCTGAGGACCCGACGTGAACATTTACTTGCTTCCAATCTAACGAAAAACAGTCTGCTCTGCTGTGAACTGGTAATGTGTGAAATGACTGTTTGAAAATCTGCCACACAGTTAGACACACACAGAGAAGCAAAAGCAAACTGGCTGCGCTGTTCAGTTCACACGTGTGTATGTGGCAGGCAGCTCCGCCCACAGAGGTTGTCGTATTTAAAAAATATGTATAGAGGGGGAGGTGCGTGTGTGCGTGCAATATTTTTACGTCACACTATCCGTGTTTACTTCATTGGCCCGTTTGACCGTCAAGGGTTCAGCCTCCAGGAAGAAACCCTAAATACAAAGTTATTACACCATTGGACATAAAAACGACTCCAGGGTGTCTAATGAAGTACTGTCACCCCATAGACACATGAAAAGCTGGAAAAATACAAAAATTGTGGCACTCCATCTTTAAGTAACAGTAAAGTAACTAAGTTACTTTTGAAATGATGTAACTAGTAACTGTAACTAGTTACTTTTTTAAAGTAACGGTCCCAACACTGGTCTTATGTAACTATTTCCAGCAAAGGGATAATAATTATTTTGGTCAGTAGATCTTGTTGAGCTGGTCATTTTGAAAGTAGCTCTCTCAAGTCAAAAAAAGTGTGGGCACCCTCGTTAGAAATACAATTTTACAGTCTTCAGTATTATTCTCTGATGTATTGACATAGATCTTTAGAAACTCCCATAAAGCATAATTATTATTTTTCAATCAGTGGATATTCCTAATCTTACTCCCTGTGCATCAAACCAATACGGTCAAAACAACTGATATGTAATAACAATTTGCGTAATTGCCTTGTTTTTGGCAGATTTGTACAAGGCCTGCGTCTACGTCAAGTGGACATGATCGCTGGCCAAAAAGCTTCGAGCTGTGTGTACCACTCATAGACTGTAAAAAATATGGACAAAGCGTTCGCCGGGTCTAACATGGACGTAAAATGAAGCCTGTTATTCCTGCACTGTAAATCGCCATCTTTCTAGATCCGTTTGGTACCAGCTGGCCATTGGCTGGCTCCGTTTTGGACCAGCTGGCCATTGGCTGCCCAGACAACGAGGCGGGACTTCCCCCCTTCTTCTCCGTTGGTTTTTATTTTGACTCGAGTGGGAGGGGAATCCCGATCATAGACTGTAACGGTAGCCACGCCCCTCAGAACATACAAGATGTTTTTTTTTCTTTATGGTCATTTTTTTAATTAATGGGACCATAATTTTCCAAAAAGAATATTATGACATTAGAAATGAGACTTTAAACTATTGACTGGAAGAATAAAGTATTCATGACCATGTTTATTAAGGTAATACAGTCTAGGTGAAGTTGGGCCAAAATACATGGGCCTCTATGGAGCTATGGGGCTTTTTGGGTCCAGTCCAGCGCCACAACAGGCCATTATATGAACTACCGATTTCAAATGAGGCTTCACGAAATATCTGGCTGACTGCCCCCCTGGTACCACTGCGATGGAGAGGTATCAGCAACGCAGAGGCCAGTACCTTGGAGGGCGGCAACAGTTTGTCTCTATTGATGAGAGCCACTTAAGACACAAAAGAAAGGCAAGCAGCAAGCACCGTTATGAGGATATGAGGATTCAAAAGTAATTATGTAATTATTGCTGCATGCCAAATAGTAAGTAATATAATAGTATTACTAATATATAATAAGTGACTCAACACTTGAGAGGAATGCAAATTGCACTACAATGGCAGATTAATTTGAATTGTTCAGATCCACATGATTGTTCTCTTTTCAACAGTATGGACGGGGACGAATGGCTGGTGGCTGGAAGAGGAAGAAGTGGGTGTTTGGGATGCTGGGTGTGGACCAGAGAGGGAGAATACCTGCAAAGCCCATTCTTCGCTTAGTTGAGAGACGAACAAGGAGAGACCTGGTCCCACTTATAGCTCACCATGTTAAAGTGGGGTCTACAATATTATCTGATGAGTGGCAGGCTTATCGAACTGTTCTACCTCAGCTTGGTTACACCCATTTCACTGTCAACCACAGTGTGTCTTATGTTGATGCCGAAACAGGTGCACATACTCAGCACATAGAGAGGGCCTGGAGAACAGTGAAGGAAACTGTGTGGAGGCTCAGGGGTAATCGGTAACAGAGGAGTTACTGATAGACCATCTCAGAGTCATTGAATGGCGTGAGTGGCTTGCCCGTAAACATCACAAAGGACCGTTAGGACGGCTAATCAATGACATTGCTGTGATGTATGGACATTAAAAGTCCCTCTAAAATTCTAGGTAGCCTATTATTAACTTGAACCCCTATTCTGGGGCGGGCATTCACCAGTAATGGCAGTGAGTGAGTAATGCTGTGAACTTGTACATTTGCCATTTCTGGCAAATACATTGTGTATACACTACAGATCTGGTCGGCCTCCGTTTATTTTTTTATTTTTTATTATTCCAGTTGCTTATATGCCATGCTGTGTTCTGTTGTGTGTTCAGTGTAATGCAGCTCATAAGAAATGCATGTGGCATGTATCGTACAACAGCTTTTGATTTTCTAAATTGAATAAAAACATGTTTCCCTGTTTCATATGTGGCATTTATTTTGTAAACTATAGCATCCAGAAAAGCTATTCCTCATTTACCAACATGAGTTAAGTATTTGTTAATAGTTAACATATGCTATTGGGACGTTATTCTAAAGTTGCAACTATTCTTCATTTATTAACATGAGTAAATGAGGAATTGTCGCAACTTTTGAATAACGTCCCAATAGCATATTAACAAATGCTTAACTAGACATTAGTAAGTGATTTACTAATGGCTTGTTCATAATCATTAAGTATTTAACCATTATGAATAAATAGCATACCGTTGATGAGTTCACTGATAGTCTGGGGGTAACCACCAAGCGTAACTAACTGTTAACAAATATTTAACAAGACATTAATAACTCTTTGACTAATGCTTTATTAATGATCTATTAAATAGTTATTAGACATAGTTATGGATCCCTTTTACTATTAGCAAAGTATGAACTATTAACAATGAACTATTAATAGATGCTTAACAAATCATTAATGACTCATTAACTAACAGTTTATGAATGATATATTAACAATTTATTATATATATTCTATATTATATATAGTTATTAATGCTTAACTAACTATTATCAAATGCTTAAGAACTCATTAATAACTCATTAACTAACAGTTAATGATCTATTAACTAGTTATAACGGATAGTTATTCTAAAGTGTTATCCATTATTGTGATGTCAGAACAGGCCAGCTCCATATATGGAGTTCTAGGGGTGATCAGGTGTGATCAATTGTGACTAAATTCGACTGAGGGACTGCATTGGATTCTTTTGAATTTTCGTTTCGTTTTCATGTCATATGAAAGCAGGGAATCATAGCTTCAAATTGACATATTGGTTGTTCAGTTTGACCCACCAGTTTTGGAGATATGGCTTATAGAGTAATGTCTTGCAGAAAACAGCTGTTCACTTCTGTGGTCTCTAACATTACACCTAGGTATACATGTTTAAGCATTTATTCATTATTATTATTATTCATTTTGGGGAAGAAAAAAATGTGGTGGTGGAGTTTAAATAATAGTGCCACCTCATAATTGTAAAGTGCATTTTCAATAATTGAATTAACAAATTTGTGTTTATTAAGTACTTGGTTAGGTTAGTTATAATATAAGCATAATCTATGTCATAAAAAAGGGGAAAAAATTATATTAGGATCCGTTAAGGGAACCGTTAGGAACCGGAACCATTAAGAGGGATCCGGTAAGGATCCGGAACCGTGGTCTTCCGGTTGAACATGTGATCAGGACAGACGCATGAATGAGTTGCTCCCAAGGTTACTAATCAAACGCAGCGCGCGGAGCGGGCGGAGTCAGTTCAGTCAGTCAACCTCAAGGGAGGTTCTTGTCATGCTCAAAGGCCCATACTATGCTCAAGGGGTTAACATGCTGCATTACTATGTGGGAGTATACGTGTGTGCAAGTCTCACACGTCATTCGCCGATGCGGCAGTCAGCTGACTAAGTGGGCAGGCTACTTAAGCTCACTAGACTCCATGCTCTTCCTGCCTTCCTCTGCTCATGGTTCCCGGTTGTATGTGATGTTTTCTGTTCCTCGTGGTTATTGCTGCTGCCTTTGCTGTCCCCGTGTGCAGCTACTGCTGCTTAAATTATGCTTCTCAGCTTCTGTCCATGCTGTGATAAGGGCCTGAAGGTTGTATGCAAAATATTAAGTTTGATATGATTCTGCTAATGCTGCTGAGCTCGATTATGTGGCTTCAACAAGCTTCATAATAGCCTGTTCTGGTAATTAAGCCAGATGCACAGACAGTGCTGCAGCTTCTATTGTAATGTGGTACGTGTCTAGTGTCTACAGTCAAAGCCACGCTTTCATTTTGCTGATGTTTTGCCAAGTCAGCTCAGGTGCAGTGTTTGTCCCCTCCAGCTATGGGTCCTCAACTCATGTGCAGTGGTTGCCACATGCACTTTTATAAGCAACTTTGGGCTTGTTTTCTGTAGTTAATCGTTGTTCTGGGGTTCTGTCATAGATCCAAATGACCTTGTCCATGAAATGTATTGTTTCAAGTCATTGTAGTCATTAGGGTATATATATATTGTAATCTAAGTTCTCACGTGGTGAGTCCTAGGTATGGGATGGTTCTACACCTAGTTGCTTTCTTTCTCAAGATCTGGCAACTCTGCTGCCTGTTTGTCTCCAGTTTCATTCATTTTGAAGCAAGACTTCAGTCACACTCTGCTTACTCTAGTATTACTTAACACTTTTTATATGTGCTTTGAAAGTATTGCCGTGAGTTAACTACATTAATGGCAATCTCTATAGATGTGGTGCTTTACTGCTTTGTAGCCATGTGGTTGTTGAGGTTTCCTCATTGCCATGAGGGTTTGTTCATGCTAAACTAATGCTAAAGCTAGCACCCTTTCTCCCTGTGATTTATTATGTTTCAGTTTTGAATTTATATGTGGCATAGTTATTATTCTTAAAGTTTTCCATGTTTCCATTCAGGACAGTATCATAACATAAGATATTGTTAATTCATCTCAATCGATTCAGTTATGTGCAGTGTCAGAGTTCAGATCAATATATACGTATATAGCGTCTTGTCACCGTGCGTCCCATTGCCCATTTGTCACTTTTAATGTCTCAGATTCATATTGTATGTTCTGTTGATCAGTCCTTGAGTGGGATTAGGTAATGGCAGTTGCTTCGTGGGACTGAAGATGTTTCAGAAGGTGGTAGGTTAGCAGCTCGCTGCGTTGCTTCATTTCTGCACAGCTAACATCCACTGCCAGGAGCTCTAAATTGAAACTCCTAAGCAATAATTCATCAGTTATCCGTGAGAGGATCTGGGTTGAAGGAAGGCAGCCATAGACTATGTCTATGTTCGCAGCAAGTTTGGCTTCCGTGTCGCAGTGCTTGTGCGACCTATCGGTTGTGGTTTCCCCGGTGCAGTCTGGGGAATGTACTCTGCCAGTTGTATTCAGATCAGTAATTGATTTGATGTCGCTCAGTGCCACTATAGTATTGAGTAACAGCATTAGGAAAATGTAACCAAAATGTATCCAAGTGTAACCCTAACCTTAACCCAACAGGATAATTATGTCATAGGTATACATGGAGGCCTCTTATCTGGTCTCGAAACGAGCCTCCAGATTCCCAAGGCCGCCCCTGGTTAGTTGTGTGACCTCATGCAGTGTGTCATCAGGACGACGGATCCAAATGTTTGGCTCATGGTGCTCATTAAACGTCTATGTTAAGTAGTCTATAGTCGTGCAAGATGGCCAGTATATCTTGTTAACCTATTCAACGTCGCAGTTAGTAGGGATGGGGCAGATTTTCTTGTGGCTGCTTGGTAGCTACTTTATCAGGTGGAATCCTACTGTAAGCCTACTTTTTCTGGTACTAGCTCAGCGGCCTCGTGGTTAGACGTGTCCGCCCCCGGACTGGGAGGTTGCGGCTCGATCACCGGCTCAAAAAATGGGACCCAGTGCCTCCTTCGATCCTCTGCACTCGGCACCAATGGTCGGAATGGAGTAAGTCCCTGCGTCATACTAGCGTCACATCCAGGGGCTGTACGTGTACATCAATATGCTCACTCTACTGAAACAAGAGTTAGGCTCCTGCCCTCGGGCCTCATGACTCGGCAAGGCTGTTTTCTGCTCATCTTAGTTATTGCAACTAATGGCATTGGATGACAGTAATCAATTCATAGTTAATTGCAGATGTTGTCAATCAACCGTAGCCTTTGTCATTGCTTCTTCATAGAAGCTGTTTAGCGTTGTGTTAAATTAATTAATAATATTAATTAATTATTAATAATAACTAATATTTAATACAAAAAATTGGCTATTCAGGACAGGTACATATATAGGCATGCTTTCTCTCAAAGCATATCATGTTTTATCTGTTATCTGTGGCTCATTCGTTCATCAGGTCATGACCCCCAGATGATCTTTTGGTCCTAAGCTTTCTTTCAGCTCAATCACAGATGTCCTGGGTCGCTCAGTCAGGAGATTCACCAATGCTTCTTCAGCCGGTGTGGGCCGGTTGGGGTTTCTTCGAAAGTGATGGTTCTAGTATCTAGCGAAGAAGTAAGTCCATCACCATCACCCGTGTGCAGGCTGCAGCGCTGTCGATCCTGCACCATTATAGATTGCTTGCATGGGTCATCTCATCTTAGTTCTGGACGAGAGTGGTATCGACCAGTTCTCGGGTCTGCATGACATGAAGCTTAACTTCTTTAAAGCTCAGAATCAATTGCTCAAAGGCCGCTTGAGAGCATATGCCGCTCATGTAAGTTAATTCATAAAGGGTCTCTATCAGGTCCAATGCTGGCCTACTTGAAGTGCCTAAAAGAATGTGCACAAAAAGAGGCAGCTTTTTGCTTCTACGGCCCAACAGCCTGGAATCAACTTCCATTCGAGCTCAGACACGCACCCTCTGTAGACATTTTTAAATCTCAACTCAAGACTCACCTCTTCACTCTTGCTTTAGTTGAGTTTTACTATGCACGTTCCTACCCTGCCCTGACTGATTTGCTGCATGTGGTGTTTTTATTTGTTTTTATTTATTTTATGTTCTTATATTCAATTTTGTTCTTTGCCATTGTTCTATCATTTTAACTACTTGTGTTTTATTGTATTATATTTTGTGTGTCCTGCCCTGTGAAGCACTTTGAGCTGCATTTATGTATGAAAGGTGCAAATAAAGTTTATTATTATCACTTGGGTGTTTAAATAGTTTAGGATTAAGATCTAAGGCTTCTCTTTAAGTATTGGTATATCGGCTCGTGGGTGTGGGAAGTCTCTCCCTGCTTAGGATCCCCTATTCACTCTTTAATTCATTCAGTCAGGATGAAGTATAAGTAACTCTGTCTCTGCTTGTGTCTTTTAGTTCTGCATTGGGCAACCTGCTCTGGCTGCGTTCCGGATTCCGTAAGGTGGCGTAAGCCCTGCTTAATCGGCTATCGGTCTCCTCAGCACATCCCTGGCTACTCCCGATTCTACTGCCACGCTGATGCACCAGTCGCCACCTGAAACTCGGCCAATGGTCCTCAGCTGCCCATGAATCATCATGTGCATCTAATCGGAAGAGCTTTCAGTTGTTTATTCAGGATGTAATGAGTGCAAGTGCTGTATTCAATCAGGAATGGTAATCTTATTACCTTCATATACGGTGGTCGCTGGGGGTAGTTCAATTGGTGGCATGTCACAAGCTAATGTTAATAATGGTTCGTTGATGTTCCTCTACAGTGGCATTAAAGGAACATCGGGGTAATTGTGGTTCCTCACTCTGGCGTTAGAGGAACGTCGGGGTAACATAAATGGTTGCACTACATGTAAGATCTGTGAAATAGTTCAGGTAAGCCTCACGGCTATGGCATGCACCATGCAGTCATAGCTACACGTAGCTCACGTAAGGTTAAAATATCCGTGCAGGATCCAGAAATGCATAGCTTGCATTTTGTCACTATCAAGTGGGACATCTGCCCGGATGTGTATCGGTTGAGAATTCCCGTAGGCTGATGGCGTTTCCTCATAAGGAACATCGGCGTAATTGGGCCAATGGTGTGTCCTCATACTGGCAGTAGAGGAACATTGGCGTAGCACTACACGTAAGCCCTGCGAAAGCAGTTGTAGAATATTCCTCTATAGTGGCAATAGAGGAATGGCCTATCGGCGAGCACAGCCATGCAGGCCTTTTTCAATTTAAGCTTAAGGTTAGTATGCTTGCACTCCAATCCAAATGGGTTGAGTCCGGCTTTCACCCCACACATTACTTTTCTCAGAGATAAGCCTCACGGTTGGCAGTCATGGCTACACATAGCTCACGTAAAGTTAAAACATCCGTGCAAGATCCAGAAATGCATATCCGTTGCATTTCGTCACTATCGAGTGGGATATCTGCCCGGATGTGTGTCGGTTGAGCTTTCCCGTAGGGCGTTCTCGGTTCTGCTTTGTTGGGGGGGTTAGCAAATCCGTGCAGGCTCCAGAAATGCATATTTGCATTTCGTCACTGTGCATTCATAGTGGGTCACCTGCCCGGATCGACGGTGAGAGTTCACCGAAGGTATGTGTGTTGGGGGGTTATTGTATATCTATCTTCCTGCTCTTATGTTTTATGATGTTGCTTAATCATGCCGAGCAGGGAGAAATCCAGCAGAGCCGAACGCCAAGTCAAATATCATATGCACACTCATTACTCATTCTGCAATAAATATTGTTTAATCTATTCGTGAGTTGTCTAACTGAAATCAAACGCAGCGCGCGGAGCGGGCGGAGTCAGTTCAGTCAGGCAACCTCAAGGGAGGTTCTTGTCATGCTCAAAGGCCCATACTATGCTCAAGGGGTTAACATGCTGCATTACTATGTGGGAGTATACGTGTGTGCAAGTCTCACACGTCATTCGCCGATGCGGCAGTCAGCTGACTAAGTGGGCAGGCTACTTAAGCTCACTAGACTCCATGCTCTTCCTGCCTTCCTCTGCTCATGGTTCCCGGTTGTATGTGATGTTTTCTCCCACCACCACCCCAGCACCACCGGTGGGCTCTGCTATCTATGCTCCCCATGGGGGGGTTATTGTATATCTATCTTCCTGCTCTTATGTTTTATGATGTTGCTTAATCATGCCGAGCAGGGAGAAATCCAGCAGAGCCGAACGCCAAGTCAAATATCATATGCACACTCATTACTCATTCTGCAATAAATATTGTTTAATCTATTTGTGAGTTGTCTGACTGAACTATAACTATTAGAACTTGGACTAAAACCGAGGCATTTCTTAAACTAATAGTCTCAAAATATACTCAGTATATTCTTTGTAAAATAAGAACTCTCAACGGGGACCCGTTGACTTGCTGTGCCACCGCCATGGCAGGAAAACACACCACCAGACAAACAAAAGGCTCTACTACCGAAGCCCCGGCCACGCCAGGTGACAATACTCTTTGGATATACCTTTGGATATATATACCTGATTTGGACAAACGCCGTCATATTTTAATCACGGAGTTAACTTCCTCACTTACTGCCACTCTGAAGAGGGCCATTGATTCGGCACTAAAGCCGCTTTATGAAACGCTGGAGGAGGTGGAAGCCAAAACGACCACCCACGCTGAGACTCTGTCTGACATTGAGGCCACGCTAACCGATCATGCTGATCGGATAACAGCCCTGGAGAGCACTTGTGCTCATCTGCAGTCGGAGAATGAATCCCTCAGAACCACGATAGATAATTTAGAATTAAGATCCAGACGCAACAACTTGCGCGTGGTCGGAATCCGGGAAGGGGTGGAAAGAAATGACCCGGTCAAGTCCATGTCCAAGTTCTTCTCTGAAGTGCTGGGCCCAGACTTCTTCCCCTCCCCGGTGGTTCTCGACGCCGCACACCGCATTGGCCCGACCCGCAAAGCAGACGGAGGAGGCGACCAGAGACCAAGGCTTTTCATAGTAAGATTTCACTACCTTACTGACAAAGAACGCATTCTGAGACGAGGAAAATAATTACACCAGCTGCAGTATCAAGACGATAAAATATGTGACAAATGCTGTTGCCAAAATGCGAAGCTCCTTCCTCGATGTGAAAAGCTCTCTATTTGAGCAAAACGTCAAGTTCACCCTCCTCTACCCATGCCGTCTACGTGTAGACCACAACGGGATAAGAAAGTTCTTTACCTGCCCCAAAGAAGCACAAGCGTTCTACAATCTCCATTTCCCCGTCCCCGAAACCACCTCTGGGCCTGAAGCTACCCCTGATCTAATGTAACCTGCTGAGATGCAATACACACACACACACACACACATACACACACACACGCACACACGCATACGCACGCACAGCTCCGTGCCAGACTACAGGACAATCTTGAATAGTATTTTCGTTTTTTATTTTTATTGTTTTATTCTTTACTCTCCGTCCCGTCCCCCCTTCACGAGCTGAGGACGCACCCACGGATCGCAATAACTGTATTAATTCCAACCTCGCTCGGACTCTCTCATCTAACACAAGGTAGGCCTATGTTACATTACATAATAGCCTGCTATGGAGCAGTATGGACATACTCATGACGTCCAGGACTTGACCCATATAAAGAATGGACAGGCCATTGACACGAATTATTATTATTATTATTTTTGTATTAGGCCTATCCCCCCTTGCTTCATTATGATTTAAAAAATGAGAGAGAGGGAAAAAAAGAAGAAAAAAAAAAGAATGATAACCTGCTATTTTGGTATCTCTTATAACGTTTGTTTTATGGAAAAGGGAAGCGGAAAAAAGAGGGGAAACGTATATTTTGTGATGTCCTTTTATCTTGGTTCTACATGGCTGTGTGAAATCCCATACAAAATAAACTTGTTATTTGTTGGTAGACTTAACTATCTTAAAATGATCCCCATTTACGAGGCTTAAGAGAAAGAGCCAAACTGGTACTGTAGCAGGGGAGGTCGGACGGCCAGCCCAATAGCTATAGCGCGACCCGTGCATATAGTAGCCTATATGTATGCTCTCTGCTTTACTGTGCCCAACCCCCCCCCCTTCTCCCCCGTTGGATCTCTTTCTCTGCTCCTCTTTCCCCCCAGTTAGTAGGCTACATTATGTGTATCATCACATTATCATTTAAATGCTTTACCAATCCCACCACTAAACTAGCCGTGCAGGCCCACTCTGCACCTGTCTAAATGGACAAATTAGATCTATAACAACCCACATTAATTAACTCACGTATTTGTTGCTCACCCTACTTAAACCGTTTTTTATAACACACTGACCTACTGAAGGACTTATGTTTGGCTGAAGACTTCAGCCAAACATAAGTCACACGGTCTAGATGGTTAAATACTATGCCATAATGTGTCACATTCCCTTTAATTTTCTTAGTTTGTTTTTAGCTATATATTTTATATTATATTATTATTTATTTATTTTGGGGTTTTTTTACCCGTCACCCTGCGTTTACACTTATGTACCACAAGAGGTCAGCATGTCTCCTTGTCTTTTTAATCCTTGTTACCTCCTTTTTGAACTCACTTCTATACTAAAGTGGGTGACATGAACCCCCCTCGTTTTACTTTTCTTTCACTATTACTATTACAACGACTCCTGATCAGTGACGTAGTGTTAATCTTAATCATAATTTATTAAAATATATATATATATGTATATATATATAATTATTTTTATTCCCTCTGCTACGTACTATGATTATCACTACTACTATTGTTGCTAATATTATTAGTATTATTTATTTACTTTTTGTACTAGTATTATACTTATTATATTTATATTTAATTATTTATCTGCACCAAGATGTACAGAAGTAGCCCACGATGATCACACTGAGTTATCTTAGTCTCCAAACTGAAGCTTTGTGGTTTAGTCACTCGACACTATACCTAAATTCAACCTGGAGCCTCTCTGCAAAATGCAAGCTAGGTTTTCTTTCTGTAAGCACGCACCGGTTTTCCAGCAGTATATTAACCTGCAGTCTTCATCATTGGGCAATGAAGACATTGGGTTGGGGGGTCCAGGGGAGGGCAGTATATTTCATTTTCATGTGTATGTTTAAATATAATTTTACTGTCTACTGTATTTGTCTAGTTCATGTATGTTTTACCTACTCCTTTCAATTACCTCCTGCATACCTCCTTGGGACATCAATTGTTATGTATCTTTCAATACTAATATGGCTGATATAACACCTAATTCTGGCTCTCATCGCTCGGGTTCCCCTATTAGATTTCTGTCATGGAATGTGAAAGGGCTGGGACATCAAATTAAAAGATCTAAGGTTCTGTCACATCTTAAACATTTAAAAGCAGATATAGCCTTTATTCAAGAAACACATATCTGTCCGAAAGACCATCTCAGACTACGTAAATCATGGGTTAATCAAATTTTTCATTCTAATTTCAACTCTAAGTCCAGGGGTGTGGCTATATTAGTCCACAAGAGAATGCAGTTTATCCCCACCAATACTATCTCGGACCCTAATGGGAGGTATATAATTATTGCAGGTTCATTATTCCAGACTCCAGTACTGCTTGTAAATGTATATGCTCCGAACTTTGATAATTATTCTTTGCAAACAAATTATTAGGCAGCCTTCCCTCCCTGAATACACACCTCCTAATTTTCGGTGGCGACTTGAACTGTGCGATAGACCCACAGCTGGACCGTTCTAACCCCAAGACTACGGGGGGCAGCCTTTTGTCCGACAACTCATAGGCCCGACGGGGCATACGTCCGACGGGGCATAGGTCCGACATATATATCATAGATTATAATAATTAATTAATTAATGGTTAATTAATTAGATAAAGATCTATAATAGATCTCACTCTCTCTCTCTCGCTCCGCCCGCTCGCTCACTACGGCTTTTCGATACGGCTTCAAACCCCTATATAAGGAATTAAAGAAAGTCGCTCGGTCTCTCCCCCCCCCCCCTCTCTGTGGGGTGGGGGGGGGGGGAGACGCACGTATATGTTGAATTGAAATAAATACGTCTCTCTCTGTATGTATTGCTCGCTGGCTTCTATACCTTAATTCTATAGGAGAGAGAGAGGGAGAGACCGCTCGCTGTCTCTCTCAGCCCTCTGTGTGTGTGTGTGTGTGTGTGTGTGTGTGTGTGTGTGTGTCTTCAAAGAGACGCGCGTGCCGCGTATATGTTGAATTGAAATAAATACGGTCGTCTGTCTCTCTCTGTATTGCTCGCTGGCTTCTATACCTTCATTCTCTTGGAGGGAGAGACCACTCGCTGCATGTCTCTCTCAGCCCCCTCTCTCTGTGCGCGCGCGCGCGTGTGTGTGTGTGTGTGTGCGTGCGCGCGCGCAAAGAGACGTGTGTCACATCATGCATACATGCCAATTTGAATTGAAATAAAATACAGAAAAGCTCACACCCGGGGACATAGGCTTTATAAGTTAGTTTATAAGTTATAACATAGGACATATCCTATAGGCTTTATAAGTTTGCAAATAATGTCCGTTTATGCTTAACGGGGGTTATGAGGCACGTTTAGGCCTATTACGCAAAATGGTGTCAGACCCCTATGGCTGCTGTGTGCAAATTTGAGTAAGGGCTACTATTTGGACATATAAACCATGGCTTCACAACTTAAGTGCTCCATTATTATTATTATTATTATTATTATTATTTCGGAGTTGGAGTTGGAGCACGCTGCCTTCCTGATGTGATTTAAATAAATAAATAAATGCATGGGTTGTAGTGGCCTTTGCATGTTCCAAACTTAATAGCTACCCAAATTAGTGTATATAGGCCTATGAAAAAAGACAAATATTCCGTGGCACCACACCTGGCAAAATTGCTTTTTTCTTGAAATAGGCTACACAAATGCAAGTCAACTTGTGAAATAATGGCTTAATAATTTTAACTTACTGTATGATAATGACGCATATAAATCACATATAGGCTACTTTTAAACATTAAAACATTTGTATTAAAAAAATTAACAAAAATCACCTTTTACAAATGTTTTAATAGCAAAGCATTCAGTGATTTGGGTGATTTGGAAAAAAAAACCCAGTCCTCCATGGTAACAAGATGGGCACATGCACGCTCTACAGTGGGGGGGACATGCGACAGGCCGCACCAATCAATCCTGATTGGAGGAAGGCCCCTCTCATCCTGATTATATGAAGGCTTTGCCACCCAAAGCCCAAACCGAAACTAGGGTTTTTTTCTTACCCCAGGGGCTCACTGGGGACAGGGAGGAACTTCTTATATGATCAGCAAACTTAAGAGTAGGGAGGATTATCCAAAAAATAAGAAAAAATAAGTGATATTTGAATTAAGTGAAATCACTGAATATATTAAAAAAATAATCTTGAAACACTGACACTTAAAAGTGAAACAGGGTACAGTGACAGTGACTTATATGCAAAGCACACATTTTTATGGAAAAACAAAAATCACCTATAACAAATAGTATAGTAAATAGTGCTAGAACTGCACTGTCGAGTGCTTATTTGCTTGTTGGTTATAGGGTTAGGGGTTAGGGTTAGCCATCTTGGAGCAGCCGCCTGCGGAAGACCTCAGTGCTGTGAAAACAATAACAAACAATAACAATAATAATATTAAAAACATTGGAATCTCGAATCAAAGAAGTAATTATGTCTATTTTATAGACAGTAAGTGCGCTCATTTGTATTTTTCTTGACTCACCTCATGTGAAGTGTTGTATCACATAACGGACGGCATCCCAGTACTGCCCCATATCACGTTGGCCCCGCCGCAACTGTAATTTGAGGCGAATGATCTTGGCCTCCAAACGCCGCCATTTCCGACGCATCGGTGGACCAGGTGATCCACGGCGGGCTGCCCTGGCAGTGTTTTCTGTCCTGGCTTTGCTCATCCTTCAAATATGAAATGAATATCCAGAGGTTTGGGTGCCGCCTCTCCAGTAACTGATTCCACCTGTGATGAAAGGCTAAAGTAGAAAGAAAAAAAATGTTTTCATAATGATAAAATAAAACTGTTCAGACATCTCCAAATTGTATCTATATCTTTCAATGAAAGATGCCCACCCGCTAAGCAATTTTAAATGGCCGTCTAAAACCATGTTATAACCGGTTTATATATATATAGTAGAACTGTGCCTGTGGGGCCTCTACAGCGGTGCCCGTTGGACACTGGCCTATTGGAACGATGCAAGTTGGAAATGCATGCCCCGCCCAGATATTATGTCCGTCTCCCTTTTATGCCCATATATGGAGTTCTGTGTCAGGTATGCCCAAATATGGAGTGTTGTGAGGTCAGAACAGGCAGCTCCATATATGGACGCATGGGCAGGGGCCCGGTCCAGAGCCCGGTCAGAGGCCTTTTTGGGGCGGTTCTAGACCGTGGGTCTGAAACGCTGTGGTGTGAAACGCACGTGTTGAATTTGAAGTCGGTGGGGCTAACGGTTGTCAAGTTACGTGGATTACACACATACATACATATAGACAGAGACTTGGTGCATTAAATCTTACATTCAACATTGTTGTTGGTCCTGTTTGAGATGGTTCTCATGTGGACGTTCCACAGTGCTACTGGAAAGCGGCACCCATCTCGGATGTAATTCCTGTCAACATATCCGAAAAAGTCCTCTAGGTCTTCGAATCTTTGCACCAGACGTCTTGTGGACCTCTTCTGGACCAGCCTCCGGAATTTCTCCTGCACCGTATCCTGGGGCAGGTACCTGTAATACATGATTAACAGAAAGTAATTATTATAAATTAAACAGCTCTTAACCCAGGAAAAGGATAGCAATAACGTGAAATTTGACCTATATAGAGCCTTATGGATAACATGAGACAGACTTTTCTGGTCCGTCCCATGGGTCACCATTTTACTCCCCAGACAAAAACAGAAATGTCATTTTTACAACATAGGACACAGGCCTATCACATTTTCACATACCCGATGGCCATGACCTTCCGGATACATTTCTTCAGTTTTTTATTATTATGATAGGGCACAACCAATCCCAGCTCTTGGACGCGTCTCCACAATGATTGGCAAAAATGGAAATAGCAGGCACTCAGCCTGCTATCTCTCAGCTCTGCCTCTAGTGCGAGAAGGAGTGAAGACTCAAAGTCAGTCACAACTCGTCGTGGTTGCCATTCATTGCCCGTCACGTGATGTACTTTCCGTTTGACATGCCTGAGAATACTCCGGTATTGGCCCACCGTTTTCTGTGTCGCCAGGCACATGACCAAAGGGATCACTCTCTCCATGAACCTGTAAAAACAAGTGACATTTATATAAAGTAATAGTGCAGGTATAGAGTGGCAAAGTGAGTTTAATGTTGTTTCATGTAATTTAATGCAATCAAATAGGACTTTTCAGTTTGGATGTATATGGACTGTCAAGGCCAGAAAGTACTTTTTTGCCACTCAGTAGGGGTTCCTGCATAACTTCTGGGTAAGATGATGATGTCATATACCCTCTATTGCCTTAAAAAGCATACAAACATGACAATTGTTCACCCCACCTGTAGTTACACAATAATAACAACTACCTATCCCTGGTCCCAAGAACCAGGGCTATATTTAGCATGAACGGTTTTTTTCATCGATAAAAAAAAGGTAGATAAACTGAAATAAAATATGTTATCACGTATACAGTATAATTATTGAATTCTTTATTTTAAATTGTCAATTGCTTTAAATTTACTTAACACAAAAAATGCTGGAAACGTATCCATACGCTTTATTAATATCGAACGCCGTACGCGCGAAGCGTATCTATACGTTTTATACGTTTTTTTATTGCTTACTGTACATCAACGTCCTATGCTCCAGGACACCGAAGAAACTAACAGCGATCCTCTCCAGGAAGGTCCAATATGTGATCCGGGAGTAAAAAGCCCCTCCCTCCTGAAAAGAGGTCTGTCTGTGGCGAAGACGCTCCCTCCTCCAATGCCTCCATTACACGTATGGGTCTGCACGGCAACGGCATAGACCAACGCAGATGTCAGGGCATCTAAAATGGAGTTACCCATACTCTAGTAGTAGTCTAGTGTCTGTGAATACACTCGATTCCCCCTCCCCTCCTGTTTCTACATGGTTTCTCCCGAGGAATCTTTGTGGGGGGAGTCTCTTCTGCCCGGATCGCATTGCAGTTTGAGTTCCCCCCCCACTGGCCCCAGGCCACACTGCGCCTTGCAATCGCCTTGCACCGCTCTCTCATTCTCGGAAAAAGATATAACGCAGTCGTGTCGATTTGCCCTCTGCCAGTATATAAACCAAGAATAATCTTCAACGATCGCCATTTCATAACGTTTTCAACACGCACACGGCACACGCCATGATCAACTAACTGCCTGGCTACGTCTTCAGTCTTCACCAGCCATCGCTATCCGTTGTGTGCATCGCCATCGCGTCTTCACTTTGTTTGTTTGGGCAAGAAGCACGATCAGCGATGGAAAAGAGCTTTATATCCACGGCAGATAAGTAATGACGTATTATCGAAGGACCGCCATGATCAACTTACTGCCTACGTCTTCGTCAGCCAATGCAGCCATCATCGCTATCCGTTGTGTGATTGTGGATGTAGGCTATATCCACGGTATCGAGAGAGACGCCCGGCTGTGATATAGGTCTTATCACTGCAATTATAATGAATAAAAAGGCTACAATCACACAACGGATAGCGATGGCTGCATTGGCTGGTGACAACGTAGCCTCGGTCCCAGGCAGTTAGTTGATCATGGCGGTCCCTCGATAATACGTCATTACTTATCTGCCGTGGATAAAACTCTTTTCCATCGCTGATCTCTGCTTCTTTGCCCAAACAAAGTGAAGATAGCGTTTTCCAACAAAGCAGCCAGTTATTTGATCATCTCTCTCTCCTGTGCTTCTTTCCTCAAACATGTCCAGACATGTCAACCTCAACCACTAAACTCACCGATCCAGTAACGCATCTCACCGTTATACTATCGTTCTGAAGGCAGATATAAAAATAAACATAAATAAATTATTGTCATATACATACTACACACTGAATGAAAGCCCTAATTGTCTACTTTTAGGAGGAAAACAAATACATAATATTGATCCCATGTACAGTTTGTCAGTAGGATATTGAATGCAGTTGTTCAGGTCCAACTATTATTCACAAAATAAGGCCTATAGCGACATGTACATATTATATACCGTATGAAACAGAAGACCCTCTGCTTTCATAAGAAAAAAACTAATACTGTAATAATAATAAAAATCACACCCCTGTGAAGTGAGCATTTCCTCATGAAGTTATCATAGCGAGTTATAAAGGTTTAAAGTCACAGAGATTGACAGGCAGATATAAACATAAATAAATTATTATCATATACATACTACACACTGAATGAAAGCCCTGAATGTCTACTTTTAGGAGGAAAACAAATATACAAATATATACAAATATAGTTTGTCAGTAATTGGCTATTGAATGCAGCTTGCGCCCACCAGAGAGGATTTCAGAAAATGCATGGACCAGAAGAACTATTATTCACAAAATAAGGCCTATAGCGAAATGTACATACTATATACCGTATGAAACAGAAGACTCTCTGCTTTCATAAGAAAAATACTTCTACTGTAATAATAATGAAAATCACACCCCTGTGAAGTGAGCAGTGCAATGTTGCGCAACATTGCACTGCTCACTTCACAGAGTTGCTTTGTGTGACATTCAGAAGGAAATTAAACGTGAAATCAGGTATGTAAAAGTAGGTATAAAGATAAAATTGAGTCTCAGCTCAAAATGAATAACTTCTTATCTGATCTGCTTGGATTGGAAAATAATTACAGGGATGAAGGACTGTGACAGGAGTAAAGTTCAGCTCAATGGATACACCTCAGATGTAGAGCTGGCGCAGGGTCTGAATACCTTCTATGGCAGATTCGATGCTCATGATTACAAGCCCAAACACAATGAAATTAGGAATTCATGTCTCATGTCGGCCCCTCCTACGAATCCCTTCTTTAATGAGAAGGATGTAACCAAATGTTTTAGGAGGTGTAAACCCAGGAAAAGTCCTGGCCCTGATAAAATCAGTGGGCGCCTACTAAAAACATGTGCTGATCAGCTAGGCCCCATCTTTAATTACATTTTTAATTTGTCCCTCTCCTTGCAGAAGGTTCCATCTCTTTGGAAACAGTCCATAGTGGTGCCCGTGGCCAAAATAAAGAACCCTATGGTGCTGAACGATTTCCGACCTGTTGCCCTGACCTCCCTGGTTATGAAACAATTTGAGAAGCTGGTTAAAACTGAGCTCCTGGTCAAAACGGAGTCAATGTTAGACCCTTTTCAGTTTGCTTACAGAACCAGGAGAGGCGTTCAAGATGCCTCATCGACCTTACTTAACCTTCTTTATAAACATTTAGAAGGCAGTAAGAAGCACGCCAGGCTGCTCTTCGAAGATTTCTCATCAGCATTTAATACAATTCAGCCTCACGTTCTGGCAGACAAACTTGTAAACTTATTCTGTCTAGATGCAGGTCTGGTAGGCTGGATCCTTGATTTTCTTACCAATAGATCACAACAGGTAAAGGTCAATGGTATTTTATCAAACCTATTATCATCCTCTACCGGCTCATCCCAGGGTTGTGTTTTGTCCGCCTTCTTGTATATTCTATATACAGATGATTGTGTTAGTCAGCACACCAACAGATTCATTATCAAATACGCTGACGACTCCATCATAGTCAGCTTGCTTGGTGATGATGAAGTTGGTCATGGCCAAGTACTTGAGGATTTTCTCTCCTGGTGTGGGGATGCCCCTCCAGCAAGGGCAGAATCCATTTCTTGCGACCTACGGTCCGTCGCGACGCACCGTCGGCCGGTCCTATTTAGGTCGGTCGGTCAGTATTTAGGTCGGTCGGTCAGTATTTACGTCGGTCGGTCAGTGTTTACGTCGGTCGGTCAGTGTTTACGTCGGTCGGTCAGTGTTTAAATAGGACCGGCCGACGGTCCGTCGCGACTGACGGTCGGTCGCAAGAAATGGATTCGGCTTTGATGCGTCGGTCGGTCGCTATGTGTATCCGTCGTTGCTGCCCCCTGTCGGCCGGTCTTTGTCACGTCGGCTGGCCGCTTTGATGGGTCGCTCGCTCGCTCGCTATGTGTCTCCGTCGCAAATGTTTTAGGTCGGCCGGTCGGTGATTTGGTCTGTCCTTCATATATTTTTTTAAACCGACCACGTAATTATGTTTAAGCACAGATGGTACTATATACACCCGGCATTTAAGCGCGCACCAGCAAGTGCGTGTCGTGCACGCGCATTATATTTCGCGTGCGTGTATGTGCGCTTGTGCACGTGGAAGCCGGAAATAAAAGCACTTCCGGTCCCTCCCCTTGCGAGACTGCAGCTGGGTGCTATTGTCTTTATAAGTCCAATGAAACACTTCTTTGTAACGTATGGCCGCTGTACTCTAGCGGTTTAATCACTCGCCTCTCAATGTTTTGGTGCTGACGACGCTGGTTCGAATCGCGCGAAAGACAAAAGTTTTTATATTTAAAAAAAATAGCCGTATGGAATGAATACATTATTTACAATACATTAGGCAGGCAGACAGGCAGTCTGTCTGTCTGTCTGTGTGTCTGTCTAAAATATAATAATTTTGGTCTGCCGCGAGCGGGAATTGAACCAGCGTCCTCAGCAAAAAAGAATAGAGAGGCGAGGGATTAGACCACTATACTACAGCGGCCCGTTACAAAGAGGTGTTCCATTGGACTTTTAAAGTTAAGTCCAACGAGAGCAGAAAAAAAAATATATGAAGGACAGACCAAATCACCGACCGGCCGACCTAAAACATTTGCGACGGAGACACATAGCGAGCGAGCGACCGACCCATCAAAGCGGCCGGCCGACGTGACAAAGACCGGCCGACAGGGGGTAGCAACGACGGATACACATAGCGACCGACCGACGCATCAAAGCCGAATCCATTTCTTGCGACCGACCGTCAGTCGCGACGGACCGTCGGCCGGTCCTATTTAAACACTGACCGACCGACGTAAACACTGACCGACCGACGTAAACACTGACCGACCGACGTAAACACTGACCGACCGACGTAAATACTGACCGACCGACCTAAATACTGACCGACCGACCTAAATAGGACCGGCCGACGGTGCGTCGCAACGGACCGTCGGTCGCAAGAAATGGATTCTGCCCTCCCTCTGCCTTTCTCCAACTGAATGTCTTGAAAACCAAGGAAATGTGTGTAGACTTCAGGAGATCCCCCCCAGTTCCCCAGAACAGTGTTGTCCATGGTGAGCAAGTCGACCTGGTGACCACTTATAAATACTACATTTGACAGCAAGCTCAAATTTGATGTGAACTGTGAAATATTGTGCAAGAAAGGCCAACAACGCCTCTTTTGCTTGAGGCAGCTCGCCAAATTTCAGGTTGACAAATCCCTTATGAAACTGTTCTACAGTGCCTTTATTGAGTCAGTTATCTCCTTCTCCATCATTTGTTGGTATGGAAACCTAAATGTAAAGGACAAAAACCACCTTGGTAGGATTGTGAGAACGGCCTCAAAGATTGCCGGAGTTAATTTCAGTAGTCTAGACCAAGTATTTAAAAATCAGGTGCTTAAGAAAGCCAAGTCCATTTTTACGGACAACTCCCATCCCCTCAGCTCTGAGTTCAAGCTGCTTCCCTCTGGCATTCGCCTAAAAGTTCCAGGGGCCAAAAGCAACAGGTATAAGTTCTCCTTCGTGCCTGTAGCTATCAAGGCTCTAAATGCCGATAGGAGGAGATAAATTGTATCTGTATTAATAGTTTTTTTTAATTTTTTTATACAACTTTCTGGAAAAGTTATGAATTATAATGTTACACTGATACCTTGAACTGCCATCCTGTTTTAAATGTTCTATGTGTACTATGTGCCTTTTGCTGTAAACCAAATCGCCCCACGGGGACAAACTAATAAATGAACCTGAACCTGAACCTGATTATGGTTACGAGCTGAATGTATTGCTGCTTCCTGAGTCCTTATTTACGTTCCTCCATTATGAGTGTTTAGCCCGACTAGCTCCAGGCATATCTACCTTACTGCTGTAATGGCAGCTCTGCCAACAAAGACAATGCATTTTACCCACCTGTCACTGCTGTCAGTTCATGTATGTGGCGTACAGGAAAAAAATACGAGCGATCATAACCATAGACTGTATCATAACACAGGAACTCAGAGAAATGAGAGAAGAATGACTCTTCAGAACAGCACCACGGCCCATCCACACCCACTCTGTGGCCAGACATATATTACATCGGTAACGAAGTTTAGGACAGCGCCGTGGCCCGTCCGCACCCACATTGCGGCCGGAAAGGGTACTGCGCCTGTAGTGAATTTTTGTGAGAGCTGTTTAGGGCTGTTTCCCAGCCAATGCAATACACTGTCTATTCATGCAATAGTTTCCCTGCCAAGTTGCAATGTTCAAATGCCATGACTTGTGCAAATTGGGAAGGACAAACTGATATAATTCTAGACATAAACATTTTGTGCTTTCCTGTATGGCCTTGTCCCTCTGCAAATAGGTGCACATGACTTTAACACTAGGACGTCGGAGCAGACGTCGGAGCAGCCGTTCCGACCGATTTTGAGATTTTAAAGTTTATTTTCTTAGCCCATGGAGTCCAGAGAAAGGCATGACTTTGTCTAAATATACTCTGTTTTTTTTCTCTATTTGAAACGTTTTGTAAATATGATTTTAGACATATATCGCCTACTCAGTCTGGCTATTTCGGCCCAATCGACCGCCGTCTCCCTTTCTCCCCCGCACCCGTCTACTCGTTCACACCTCCCTCTCCAGTTTGAGAGTGGAGACGACATTGTTGCCTGCACGCACGCACTTTTCTTTTTTTTCTTCCCTCTCTTATAAATACATTATTATACACCCAATGAAAATGTACACTTCACAGATTATAGGCCATTTGGAATTAGAACAATCGGTAGAAAATTGGCCTTTTTGTTCCGCCACTTCATCATGGTGTCCGAGGTGATCTTCGCGTGCGGAGATCTGCAAACTCAACACGGTGAACACGCATATAATAATATAAATGAGGGCTGAGGCTGATTAAATTTGTTAGTCAAAAGAGTTTTGTCCGTCCTTCTTTGTCTGTACACTTTTCTACAAGCGACCCGTGGAACTGATTTCCACGCACGCACGGCTATATAAAAATGACAATATATAACTCTAATGTCGTATTTCGTCTGGCTCTGGCTGTTATACAATAACGTGTTGTGTGTTGGTGAAAGTCTATTCTCCAGGCTGGGAAGCGTATTTGAGCGAGAACACAACAGGCTAGAAGCTAGCTAGCCTAGTTAGCTAGCTGTCTGTGTGTTGTGTGTTCTTTTTTCCCCTCCACCCCTCTTTTCTTTAAATCATAACTCGCTCATTTTTTGCTCATTTAAAATAATTCAAAATACCATGTAAACTACGAAATTCAGGCTTTCATTTGGTATATAGATCGGTTGTGTAGGCCCTCTCTACGAAACGGTATCAAGTGAAAAGGAAATGTCGGGAAATCGGTTTATAGTGTAAAAGATTGGATATAAGTCGTTCAAATACGCCCGTTAGCACTGTTAATTCAACATCCGGTGAGGGGAGGATACGGATCGTGTATGTATTGTGTATGGAAATCAGCGCATACAGTGGGTGGGCTTTAGACCGGATGTAAGCCTTGCACACTAAATAGGAACCAGGCATGTCACATTCTAACTTCATTTCAGTTTACAAAACTATAATTATAGTGACGGTGTGAGCGCACGTTATCGTATAACAGCCAGAGCCAGGCACATTGCTCAGAGTAAGACGAAATACGACATTAGAGTTATATATTGTCATTTTTATATAGAGGGGGAAACATTATAGGCTATGCGTGTGTTATCGAACACAATGCACAATGTACTGTAGGATGTAGCATTTATTCATATTATACACAAGTAATTTAATTGAAAACAGCCTTTGACTAAGAAAGGATAGAGGTCGCAATATATTGTTTCAGTTTCGGGAGAAATAAAGTCATTGCATGACAGCGCTTTGTGAGCTGGCAGATGAGCCATTTTCAGGGAGCCACCATGATCAAGTAGAGTGGGGGAGAATGGGGGACGTCGGTCGATTTGGCCGAAATAGCCAGACTGAGTAGGAGTGAATTTATTTCAGACTTCCTAGTGTTAATCATGCGTTGGTGGTATAGTGGTTAGCATAGCTGCCTTCCAAGCTGTTGACCCAGGTTCGATTCCAGGCCAATGCAATACTCTGTCTATTCATGCAAGAATTTCCCTGCCAATTTGCAACTCTTCATTCAGCAGTGTTCAAATGCCATGACTTGTGCAAAATGGAAAGGACAAACTGATATAATTCTAGACAAACATTTTGTGCTTTCCTGTATGACCTTGTCCCTCTGCAAATAGGTGCACATGACTTGTATCTCATGCGTTAGTGGTATAGTGGTTAGCATAGGTGCTTCCCAAGCAGTTGACCCAGGTTCGATTCCCGGCCAATGCAATACATTGTCTATTCATGCAAGAGTTTCCCTGCCAAGTTGCAATGTTCAAAAGCCATGACTTGTGCAAATTTGGAAGGACAAACTGATATAATTCTAGACATAAACATTGTGCTTTCCTGTATGACCTTGTCCCTCTGCAAATAGATGCACATGACTTGTATCTCATGCGTTGGTGGTATAGTGGTTAGCATAGCTGCCTTCCAAGCAGTTGACCCGGGTTCAATTCCCGGCCAATGCAATACACTGTCTAATCATGCAAGTGTTGCCCTGCCAAGTTGCAATGCTTCATTCAGCAATGTTCAAATGCCATGACTTGTGCAAATTGGGAAGGACGAACTGATATAATTCTAGACATAAACATTTTGTGCTTTCCTGTATGACCTTGTCCCTCTGCAAATAGGTGCACGTGCCTTGTATCTCATGCGTTGGTGGTATAGTGGTTAGCATAGCTGCCTTCCAAGCAGTTGACCCGGGTTCAATTCCCGGCCAATGCAATACGCTGTCTAATAATGCAAGAGTTGCCCTGCCAAGTTGCAATGCTTCATTCAGCAATGTTCAAATGCCATGACTTGTGCAAATTGGGAAGGACGAACTGATATAATTCTAGACATAAACATTTTGTGCTTTCCTGTATGACCTTGTCCCTCTGCAAATAGGTGCACATGACTTGTATCTCATGCGTTGGTGGTATAGTGGTTAGCATAGGTGCTTCCCAAGCAGTTGACCCAGGTTCGATTCCCGGCCAATGCAATACACTGTCTATTCATGCAAAAGTTTCCCTGCCAAGTTGCAATGTTCAAAAACCATGATTTGTGCAAATTGCGACGGACAAACTGATATAATTCTAGACATAAACATTGTGTGCTTTCCTGTATGACCTTTTCCCTCTGCAAATAGGTGCACATGACTTGTATCTCATGTGTTGGTGGTATAGTGGTAAGCATAGCTGCCTTCCAAGCAGTTGACCCAGGTTCGATTCCCGGCCAATGGAATACACTGTCTATTCATGCAAGAGTTTCCCTGCCAAGTTGCAATGTTCAAATGCCATGACTTGTGCAAATTGGGAAGGACAAACTGATATAATTCTAGACATAAACATTGTGTGCTTTCCTGTATGACCTTTTCCCTCTGCAAATAGGTGCACATGACTTGTATCTCATGTGTTGGTGGTATAGTGGTTAGCATAGCTGCCTTCCAAGCTGTTGACCCGGGTTCGATTCCCGGCCAATGCAATACTCTGTCTATTCATGCAAGAATTTCCCTGCCAAGTTGCAATGTTTAAATGCCATGACTTGTGCAAATTGCGAAGGACAAACTGATATAAGTCTAGACATAAGCATTGTGTGCTTTCCTGTATGACCTTGTCCCTCTGCAAATAGGTGCACATAACTTGTATCTCATGTGTTGGTGTTATAGTGGTTAGCATAGCTGCCTTCCAAACAGTTGACCCGGGTTCGATTCCCGGCCAATGCAATACACTGTCTAATCATGCAAGATTTGCCCTGTCAAGTTGCAATGCTTCATTCAGCAATGTTCAAATGCCATGACTTGTGCAAATTGTGAAGGACGAACTGATATAATTCTAGACATAAACATTTTGTGCTTTCCTGTATGACCTTGTCCCTCTGCAAATAGGTGCACATAACTTGTATCTCATGCGTTGGTGGTATAGTGGTTAGCATAGCTGCCTTCCAAGCAGTTGACCCGGGTTCGATTCCCGGCCAATGCAATACACTGTCTAATCATGCAAGAGTTGCCCTGCCAAGTTGCAATGTACAAATGGTATGACTTGTGCAAATTGCGAAGGACAAACTGATATAATTCTAGACATACACATTATGTGCTTTCCTGTATGACCTTGTCCCTCTGCAAATAGGTGCACATGACTTGTATCTAATGCGTTGGTGGTATAGTGGTTAGCATAGCTGCCTTCCAAGCTGTTGACCCAGGTTCGATTCCCGGCCAATGCAATACTCTGTCTATTCATGCAAGAATTTCCCTGCCAATTTGCAACTCTTCATTCAGCAGTGTTCAAATGCCATGACTTGTGCAAAATGGAAAGGACAAACTGATATAATTCTAGACAAACATTTTGTGCTTTCCTGTATGACCTTGTCCCTCTGCAAATAGGTGCACATGACTTGTATCTCATGCGTTAGTGGTATAGTGGTTAGCATAGGTGCTTCCCAAGCAGTTGACCCAGGTTCGATTCCCGGCCAATGCAATACACTGTCTATTCATGCAAGAGTTTCCCTGCCAAGTTGCAATGTTCAAAAGCCATGACTTGTGCAAATTTGGAAGGACAAACTGATATAATTCTAGACATAAACATTGTGCTTTCCTGTATGACCTTGTCCCTCTGCAAATAGATGCACATTACTTGTATCTCATGCGTTGGTGGTATAGTGGTTAGCATAGCTGCCTTCCAAGCAGTTGACCCGGGTTCAATTCCCGGCCAATGCAATACTGTGTGGTTTTATCCCATTTTAATATAAACATTTTCTTGCTATGCTTTCTATTTTATTTTGTATTGAGTGGTGTAAGAGTGACATCTGTCGGCAGTAATGATCACGCGCAAGATAGGCTCTTATGCGCATGCGAGGACTGGCTGCGAGTCAGAAGGACGATGGACATTGTTGTTGATGGGTGTTGTGGAGCTGTCGATTACCTAGCCACTAGTTGAAACTGCCTGAAAATAATGTGTTAAGTTTAATAAATGTGTTTCAAATATGCTCGAGTAAGTCACTGTCTCACCCGTCGATAACCCCTTTGCGGAAGGAGTTGCTAAAGTTGAGGAGTAATTTAGTAAAACCGTACAGTAATCGACAACCAGCCAGTCCCGCGACGGAGAAGCGAGGACCGGACGGTGTCTGACAACAACAAAGCTAACGTCGCATCGGAGCCAGGAGGAGCATCCCGGCCGTTCGACGTCGCTTCAGGATCAAACAAGCCAACGTCAACATTGCATCAACATTCATTGTGGGGTTGAGTGTCTTGTGTTGGATCTGTTTATTGCAACGGCATAGGATAAGCCGTTTGCTGCGCTTTGACATTGCTAGTTGCTACCGAGCTGTTCAGCTAACAATAACATTGCAACGCTAGCTCCCGCGGGACCGGAAGTGGAGCGGCCGCCATCTTACTTCGGTAGACCGGAAGTGGGTCATAACACCGTCAAACGGGAGTATCGCGAGATTTGACTATGGGGGATATGGATGAATATAAGAAGAAACGTGCTGCCTTACAAGGGGCTTTCACTAGGAGGGCTAATTCCATTGCTTTTAACATTGACCACCTGACTGAGTATGATTTAATGGCTGAACTGAATGCTATCAAGGAAGATTATGAAAGACTATGTAATTCTAGTTTTGATTATGTTGGTGCCTTGGAGGAAAAGGATGCAAGTGCATACACAGCAGATGTGGCTGAAATTATGTCAAAGCTGGAAGAGTGCCGCACAAAGTTTATTGCCACAGAGCTTGGACTTAAAAAGACATTGTGGACCCGTTGTGCAGTGGACCGGTTGAACGGTCTGAAAGACCTGCCTAAATGAAAACAAAGAGAAAAAAAGGAAGACTATGGGTGCATGGGCTGACCACATGCACAGTGGTGCAGTCGGGGGGGACATTAAAGCTGGCGCGGGCGGTGGAGTAACGGCCACCGCTGATGTAACCAGTGGACCCACTGACAGCGGCGGGGACGGTGGTTTGACAGCGGCACACCCACAAAATGGAGGCACGGGCCTGGCCACTAACCAGACTGGTGCTGACAGTGGTGGCGCACAGGATAGTAATGTGAACCTCCCTGCGCAAAGCGTGAGTGCCCCGTTGATGTCTCACCAGGCGCCACCGCAGCGCCCACCACCACCACAACGGTTTGAACCAGACGCTTTCAGCACACCGCGGCAGCAAAGATCGTTTGCTTTGCCGGCGGATGGCGGCAGCGTGCGGCAGGCAAATGCTGCACCGATGAACATTTCGAGTGTGTCTGCCAACTCCCTGGGGTCAATCGGACCTAGGATAGCGCTCGCACCACTACGCCTACCGAAATTCTCTGGTGACAGGAGGAGCTACTGGCGCTGGAAGGCGAACTGGGGGACCCTCCAGGGACTAGCAGAACCTACAGGCTCCCCGGAGTGTAGGCTATTTCACCTGCTGGACAGCATTAATGATGAGGTGAAAAGTGAACTCCGGCTGTCACACTGCCGTGATGCGAACGAGGTTTTACGGATTTTGGAGGACTGTTACGGAGACATGTCGCAAATAGCGGACGACATTGTAATGGAGTTACAGGAGTTACCGGCTGCGCGCAACAACCAACCAAGAGAGGCTTTGCATCTGATCCAAGCGGTGGAGAGGGCGCTATTGGACCTTATGGACTTGGGTTGTGAGGACGCTATCAAGAATCAGTTGGTGATCCGGTCGCTGGAAAGTAAGCTGCCGGACAGTATGAAGGAGAGGTGGCTTTTGTACCGGTGCGATACGGCAAATAATGTCGACCCGCGGAACCGGTTCGACAAGTTGTGGCGGTTCCTGAGAGACCAGAAGACTGTTCTGGTGCAGATGGAGCAATTACAGTCCAAACGGCCAACCTCCGCCAGGGCGGGTGACCCACAACCACGCGAGAAGCCAAAAGAAAGACCAGGCGGGAGAATGCAGGAGAAGCGTTCATCCACAAGGGCTACGGCGAGCGAGGCAAGAGGCGACCACCCACAGGGTTCTTGTGGCATGTGTGGTGAAGTAGGTCATACTGGCCGTTTATACCGCTGCAAGACTTTTAGGAAGGCCAGTCCGACTGCACGGAGGGCCGAGGCAAAGAAGTTGAATGCTTGCCTGAAATGCTTGGATGTCCATGGGAGTGAGGGACTGTGCATTAAGAACTTTCTGTGTCGCAAGGATGAGTGCAAGAAGGGCGATGCCCCAGCAGACCACCATTTCTTCCTATGCCTTAAAGCACCAGTCAAAAGAGACACTGCCAGAGAGGAGACCAAGGGAGAGAGGAGACGAGAACCTCGTGGTCCGTCTGAGGAGCAGGAAACATTGTTTTCCAACCTAGGTCTGACCCCGGAGCAACTGGACGCTGTTCGTAAGGCCTGCACCAACAAAGTATCGTCGACTGTTTGTGCCGTGGAGGGTCTAGTGGACAAAAGCGGACCGAAGGAGCACCCAGTCCTCATGATGCTGGTGGACGTCACAACAAAGCGAGGAGACTGGATAGGAGCACTGATTGACCTGGCCTCGGATACTAACTATATCACACACCAAGCCGCAGAGAGACTTGGACTGACTGGTGAACCAATCATGCTGGTTATACGTGGTGTGGGTGGAATGGAGGCCAAGGTCAAGACATTGAGGTACTCCTTGAGCTTAAAAGTAGCAACGAAGAAGGGGACTTGGCGACTTCACGAGATGACCTGTTATGGTCTGGACCAGATAGCCAGAATGGACCACACAGTTGACTCTGGCCGCCTGGAGAAGTACTTTCCCGGTATCAAACCGGGGGAGCTGATCCGCCCAGACAAAGTTGAGCTACTCATCAGCACACGGGAAGGGCGCCTTGCACCACAGCGGATGATGAGGTGCGGCGACCTGGTTTTGTGGGACGGCCCACTCGGGAAAACCGTCAGTGGCGTACACCCAGAACTGTTCGAAGGCATTGAAGTGACAGTGCGTCAGTCATCGACCCATTTTGCATGCTCCATGAGGGCGGAAGCCAGACGAGTTGATGTTCTCCACGTTTGCCCGGAGGTGAAGAGCGGCGTGGAGGTCGGAACCACGGCTGCGTGCAATGCTGAGGTTGTTAAATGGCTTCAGTGGGACAGCATTGGTGCCGCCTGCGACCCAGTATGTGGTGGATGCCGTTGCGGGAAGTGCGCCCCCGGTGGGAAGGAAATGTCACTTGCTGATGAGAAAGAGTTGGAAATCATCAGGGGAGGACTGACCTTTAAGGTCAGCGACAAGCACAGTGACAAACCCCACTGGGACGCAAAGTACCCCTGGAAGGAGGACCCTGCTACCCTGCCCAATAACCGCAAAGCTGTTGAGGCAGCGTTCCTGAGGTCGGAGAGACGCCTGGAGAAGGACCCGGTGTGGAAGGAAGCCTACGCAAGACAGGTGCACGACATGATCGCGAGGGGGGCTGCCATCAAGCTGTCCAGGGATGTGATGGACAGTTGGAACGGAGCTGTGTGGTGGGTGAACCATCTCACCGCCCCCAACCCCCACTCTGTTACTACCCCGGTGAGACTTGTCTGGGACAGCAGCCAGGAATATAAGGGTGTGAGCCTGAATGGCATTTTGCTGAAGGGCCCAGACGTCTTGAACCCCATCAGGGCGGTCCTGCTTCGGTTCCGGGAGGGTGAACACGCGGCGATTGGAGACGTGGCCAAAATGTACAACTCTGTGTGGCTGGAGGACCAGGAGGTGCACGTTCACCGTTTCTTGTGGAGGGACTCCCCGGCTGATGACATTGAGGACTACGCCGTGGTGAGGGTGAATATGGGCGATCGGCCAGCCGGCTGCATTGCCCAGGTCGCGATGCGTGAAACCGCCCACCTGCCACAATTCGCAGACAAGGTGGAGGAGAGAAACGTCATCGTAGACAGTGCATATGTGGATGATTTTTTGTATTCACACAATGACCCCCAGAGGCTGGACGAGATCCTGGTGGGGGTGGAGACCATACTGGCAACCGGCAGGTTTTTCCTCAAGCCCTGGGTCCGGTCTGGCCAAGGTGGGAGGCAAGGCGCTGGTCCAGCTAAACCAGAGACTATTTTGTTGCCCAACCAGCTTCGTGACGAGGACAACAAGGCCCTGGGAGTTGGATACCACGTGGAGGAAGACGAACTCTTCCTCATGGTGTCGGTCAACTTCTCCACGAGGAAGAAGAAGATACGCACTGAACTCAACCTCAGCTTAGAGGACGTGGAGGACAACACACCAGATCCCCTCACCCGCCGTGTATTGCTAAGCCAGGTAGCAGGACTTTATGACCCCCTTGGTCTGGCGACGCCCCTGAAACAAAAGGGTGTGATCCTGGTCCGGAGAGCCTTTCAGGAGGCCGGAACATTATCCAAGGATACATGGGACAAGCCGCTGTCTGGTGAACTACGCGGGAAGGCAGTCGAGCTCTTCAAAGACTATGCTCGGCTGAGTACCATCACTTTTCCCAGGTGCATTACTCCCCGTGGCTGGGTGGGTGAGCCCTGGGGGATTACGTTTTCTGACGGGAGCTGTGACTCCTATGGAGCTGTCCTCTACCTGCTCTGGGAGACTTCTGGCGGAGTTGTGGCCCGGCTGGTGGAGTCGAAGGCCAAGTTGACACCCCTCGATCAGAAGGGCGACGCAGTTAAAGCGGAGATCTGTGGCGCGGTCTTCGCCACACGACTGAAGAGTGTGACGGCCCCTGTGTATATTGTATTGTACTATATATTAGGGTGTATAGTATATTATAGTATATTATATTATGTGGTCTGGTGTAGTTTATATATATTATATTTGTTATTTACTTTGGTTAGTTTGCTTTGCTATTCCTAATTCCCTTTCTCCTTGTGTTGCAGTGGATTGGGGAGCAGAGCTGTGATGATCAATCAGCCAAGGGTCGGCACCTGGGCCCAGGTGCCGACGCCCTATATAAGCCTGCCTCCCCAGTCCCTTCCTCAGCTCTGTGTTATTCAGTTCTCCTCTGCCCTTCTCCCACCATGCACCTTTTCCATCATTTGAGTTAATACATACAACACGCACACACATCTCACTCATGCATACACGCACCACACTACTGACTACTGATTTCCACACCTCATCTGTTTGACTTTGATTTTGGTATGATTTTGACTTTACCTTACCTTTACCTTATTTTTGATTACTAAATAAATTAATATTTCATTTGAGTACTGTGTCTCCCCTGTATATTTGTTGTGTACTTGGCTCCCCTAGGCCAGGTATCTAACAAATGGGGGCTCTGTCCAGTGAATTAGGTGTGCAGTGAGTTTGGAGAGTCAAGTGACTCGCCCTCCTGCCTTTGTTCTCTGCTATTGTTCTCTGCTGCGGTAGTCTATGGGCAACTTGGCCTTAATTAATGGCTTGTCGGCGCCGTGGTTTTGAGTTTTGTGAATGAAGTGACGTCATTTGGGAACCATTCCGGGGATTCCCTTGTCATTCATCAGTCCGGTGAGTACAAACTGATAAGCGATGTTTACTTCAGCGTACACGCTTGTGAATGTACTCGGACTTTGGGAGATGCAGTAATTTGTTTGATTTGAAGTTGATTTATTAAGTTTGGTTACTTTGCATTCGTTTTGATTAAGTTTGTGCTGGTGGAGAAGTTTTCCTGGCTGTTGTGCTGCTAAAGTAAATACATATATATATATTATAATTATAATTATTATAGTATAGTAAATATATATAGTTTGCTTGGCTGGTTTTGTTTTTTATTTTAATACGAGTGTCTCTGGTAGGCGCGTTTAGTCTCTGGTATAGAATATAGCTCGCTGGGTCTAGGCCGGGGGGTGGTTTAGGTGCAAGGTGCGGGTGTAGCGGCTGTGCGTACGCACGGTCGTCTCGGGGGCACAGCTGAGGGGTGCATGCGGGTCGCCAGTTTCTGGTTGCCCTCCCTGCCTCTCGGTATCAGCTAGGCCTTTGCGGTGGCCTTCCGTGCATAAGTACCTCCCGCAAACCGGCATGAAGACGGGTGGAGCATAGCTTGGGAATTATATAGGCTAGAGGGGCACTTGTATTTTTTTTTGTGTGTTTTGTTTCTGCCAGCTGTGAACTTTAAGCGCGCACAGAGCCATGGTCAGTTTAGAGGCATTTATTGCAGATCCGTCTGAGGAACTGTTATTGCAATGCACCAAAGACCAACTAATTAAAATAGCAGACCAGTATAGGATTAAACTGGATTCAAATGATAAGAGGACAAAGGAATCCATAGCAGTGGTTTTAAGGCACCATTTGTTTAAAAAGGAGTTTGCCGAGTCAGAGGAGGTGTCTCCTCCTCCGTTAAACGCCGCATCGGCGGTGCCTGCGGGAATGATGTCAGGGGCAGGCTTGACTTTTGAACAACAGAAAGAGTTGATGATATTGCAGGCTAAAATAATGGCTGACGCCGCTGAGGCGCAGGCTAAAATAATGGCTGACGCCGCTGAGGCGCAACATAGAATTGAAAGAATGAAATGGCAAGTGGAGCAAAACAGGCTGGACCTGATGAGGGACGGTAAGATTCCAGCTGTTGCACAAGTGTCCACCACAGGACCTGCTGAGTCCGCAGGGGGTTTCGATGTGAGTGGGAATTTACGTTTGGTTCCAAAGTTTAACGAACGTGATCCAGAGGCATTTTTTGCCATGTTCGAGCGTATGGCTGACGTGCGTAATTGGCCTGATTCTGCGCGCACATTGTTGTTGCAGTGCGTATTGACTGGCAGGGCGCAGGAGGTTTATTCGGCGATGAGTGTGGCTGACAGCCAGAATTATACTCGTGTCAAGGCAACGGTGCTGAAGTCGTTTGAGCTCGTCCCCGAGGCATATCGCCAGCGTTTTAGGTTCAGGAAGAAACATGACAAACAGAGTCATCTAGAATTCGCACGTGACCTGACTACCAGTTTTACGCGCTGGTATAATGCCTCGGAAGTAACCGATTTCGACGAGCTATGTGATCTAATGATATTGGAGCAGTTCAAAAACTCCGTTCCACCTCGAGTGGCGACATATATCAACGAGCAGAAAGCGCGCAACGCAACAGACGCAGCAGCGCTCGCTGATGATTTTGTCTTGACGCACCGTGGAGAGTTTAAATCGGGCGGTGGCAACACTGCTAGTGAGTCTCTCGGCCGATCTGATAAACCTTTTCCTGCTGAAGCTAAAAGTAATTCTAATGGCAGTGGTAATTTGCGTGAAACAGACAAGATGTGCAATTACTGTCATAAACGGGGCCATTGGAAGTCTGAATGTTTTAAGTTGAATGGAAACCCCAGGACTCATAATTTTGCAGGACATTCGCAACCAAAAGGGGCTGGCGCAGCCGCTCCACGTCCGGTGTCCACTTGTGCTACACCAAATTGCGGCCCAAATAGGGACACGTCAGTTGCAGCACTGGATTCTTACCGCCCGTTTATCATGAAAGGCTCTGTGGCTTTGCTACAAAATGGAGAAGAAGTGCCAGTAACTATTTTGAGGGACACAGGTGCTTTTGACTCATTTATTCAGGCTGGTGTTCTCCCTTTAACTCAGGATTCTGACACGGGTGACAAGGTGCCTATCCGTGGCATAGATATGAATATTCTGTGGGTTCCCTTGCATAACGTTTTGCTCAAATGTGAATTATTCCAGGGGGAAGCGAGGCTTGCTGTGCGCCCAGCGCTGCCGATCCCAGGGGTGACGGTGATTCTGGGGAACGACCTGGTTGGTGCTCGGGTGTGGGCAACCGTTCCTCCACCGGCAGTAGTGACGTCTATTCCTTTGCTAACTGGGGGGATGGATAAAAGTGAACGTGACTTTCCAGAGGTTTTCTCAGCATGTGCGGTGACACGTGCAATGGCTAAGTTAAAGGGGAACTCTGAGTCAAAAGAATCAGTTAAGTCTAAAGTGTCTGACAAATTTGCAATACCTCTGGCTGATTTTCCATTGTCCATAACACGTTCAGATCTGGTGGCAGAGCAGCAGGCGGACCAATCTCTGAAGGGGCTGGTGCCGCTAATACGACCAGAGGACGAGATTCTTGACAGTGCTTGTGGGTATTTTCTTCAGAATTCCTTGTTGGTGAGAAAATGGCTGCCACATAATGGAAGGTTTGTGGGTGAACCGGTGTTTCAAATTGTGTTGCCAGAGAAACTCCGCCAGTCAGTGTTGAAGGTAGCACATAATGAATCAGGACATGCTGGTGTGAGAAAGACTTATGACAGGCTACTTAGGCATTTCTTTTGGCCTCGTATGAAGAGAGAGGTGGCAGCTTTCATTAAAACGTGTCATACATGCCAGTTAACTGACAAGCCTAATCAGAAGTTAAAACCAGCTCCATTGTACCCCATTCCGGCCATAAGCCAGCCTTTTGAACATCTAATCATAGACTGTGTTGGTCCTCTACCGCCCTCAAGGTCGGGGGCAGTTTATTTGTTAACAGTAATGTGCCAGGCAACTCGCTATCCTGCTGCTTATCCTCTCCGCACCATTACAACTCGTTCAGTTGTACGTGCTCTGTCTCAGTTCATCTCTATCTTCGGCGTTCCTCAGGTCATTCAGTCTGACAAAGGTAGTAACTTCTGTTCGCATATGTTTTCTCAGGTCCTGAAACAGTTGCGTGTGCGCCACAATCAGAGCTCTGCATATCACGCTCAGAGTCAGGGTGCCTTGGAGCGTTTTCACCAAACGTTAAAAGCTATCCTGCGCGCTTACTGCACTGAGATGGGTAAGGACTGGGAAGAGGGGCTGCCGTGGCTGATGCTTTCTACTAGAGAGGTAACGCAGGAAAGTACAGGATTCAGTCCAAACGAGCTGGTCTTTGCTCATACAGTGAGAGGTCCATTGGCAGCACTGTCTGGAGATTGGATAGAGGCACAGCCTCCCAAAAATTTGATTGACTTCGTGAATGGTTTTCGTCATCGGCTGTACACAGCTGGGGTGATGGCAAAAGAGAACCTAGCATCAGTTCAGGGTAAAATGAAACAGTTGTTTGATCTTAAGACCGAGCGCCGGGTGTTTAGTCCGGGAGACCAGGTGCTAGCCCTGCTCCCCATTGTCACTTCACCTTTTCAGGCGAAATTTTCTGGTCCACACACAGTGGTAAAAAAGGTTTCAGAGCTAAACTACATTATTTCAACGCCTAATCGTAGGAAACCAACCCAGCTTTGCCATGTAAACTTGCTTAAGCCGTACTATGCACGCACTTCTGAGACACCTGTGTTGTGTGTGCAGCCAGAGGTTGGCTTGGCTCATGCAGTTTGCATGGCAGTTCCGGTGTTGTCTCCTAGTCGGGAGGTAGAGGAAGATGGTTTGGGTACACCGGATCCGGCGTTGGTTCATGGTCGACTGAAAAATTCAGAAGCACTTGCCTGCCTCGATAATCTGTTGGCTCATTTGCCTGCGTCCGGCCAGGAGGAACTTGCAGGGTTAATCCGGGAGTTTCCCAGCCTATTTGGTGATACTCCGACATGTACTCATTTAATCGAACACGACATTGACATTGGTGATGCAAAGCCAATAAAACAGAGATTCTACAGGGTTAATTCAGACAAGCGTCAATATTTAGAAGCCGAGGTTGACTACATGTTGACAAACGGTATTGCAGAACCATGTGCGTCTAGTTGGTCCTCACCTTGTATATTGGTTCCTAAACCAGATGGTACTTTTCGTTTTTGTTCAGATTTTCGTAAAGTGAACAATGTCACTAAACCCGATTCTTTCCCACTTCCTAGGATGGAAGATTGTATTGATCAGGTGGGCTCCGCTAAGTTCGTGAGTAAATTTGATTTACTGAAGGGGTACTGGCAGGTGCCTTTGTCAGCGCGAGCTCGGGAGATAGCTGCCTTTATAACACCTAATGGTCTTTATTCTTACAAGGTCATGCCTTTCGGATTGCGTAATGCGCCTGCTACATTCCAGCGCCTTATGAATCAAGTGATTTGGGACATGCCAGGGTGTGCAGTGTATCTCGATGACGTGGTAATCTATTCGGACAACTGGGAAGTTCATTTGGAGCGCATTCGGGAGCTGTTCAGTCGCCTGAGGGAGGCAAGGCTCACAATCAATCTTGCAAAGTGTGAGTTCGCAAAGGCGACTGTAACCTACCTGGGTCGAGTGGTTGGGCAGGGCCAAGTCCGTCCAGTTGGGGCTAAAGTGCAAGCTGTTGAGCAGTTTCCGGTTCCAACCACGAAGAAAGAGCTTATGCGCTTTCTGGGTCTAATAGGTTATTATCGTAGTTTTTGTAGGAACTTTTCAACTGTGGTGGCGCCTCTTACTAACCTATTGAAGTTTAAGGTAGTGTTTGACTGGTCACCAACTTGCCAGGAAGCATTTGGGCAGGCTAAGGCACTTTTGTGTTCCGCTCCGGTTTTGTCAGCTCCACGCTTTGACAAGTCATTTAAGATCTACACGGATGCCAGTCATGTGGGTGCGGGAGCCGTACTCATGCAGGAGGACAATCTAGGAATAGATAAGCCTGTTAGCTTTTATTCCAAGAAGTTCAACTCTTACCAGCTAAACTACTCAGTCATTGAAAAAGAGGGATTGGCTTTGATTTTAGCTTTACAACACTTTGACGTTTATGTAGGTGGTAGTACCCCTGTTGTCATTTATACAGACCATAACCCTTTGACTTTCCTCAACTCTCTACAGTGTCCAAACCAGAGGTTGATTCGTTGGTCACTTTTCCTGCAGTCCTATACCTTGGACATTCGTCATATTAAAGGGACGGAGAACGTGGTGGCTGACGCGCTGTCACGGGCTCCTCATGACTGAGGTCCTAGTCCTACTCCTCTCCAGTGGTCCTCGTCTTGGCTCTGACTTTCACCTCTTAAAATGCTTCATTGAATTCGGTTGCTGGGGTGGAAGCCTGTGACAGGTTGTTGGTGGCCTTTGTAGTAGAGGTTCAGTATGGTAGATAGGATGTTTATGTAAATAGTGGTCCGGTGATCCCCTTGGGACCCCGTCTTTATGGGGGGGGGTGTGACGGCCCCTGTGTATATTGTATTGTACTATATATTAGGGTGTATAGTATATTATAGTATATTATATTATGTGGTCTGGTGTAGTTTATATATATTATATTTGTTATTTACTTTGGTTAGTTTGCTTTGCTATTCCTAATTCCCTTTCTCCTTGTGTTGCAGTGGATTGGGGAGCAGAGCTGTGATGATCAATCAGCCAAGGGTCGGCACCTGGGCCCAGGTGCCGACGCCCTATATAAGCCTGCCTCCCCAGTCCCTTCCTCAGCTCTGTGTTATTCAGTTCTCCTCTGCCCTTCTCCCACCATGCACCTTTTCCATCATTTGAGTTAATACATACAACACGCACACACATCTCACTCATGCATACACGCACCACACTACTGACTACTGATTTCCACACCTCATCTGTTTGACTTTGATTTTGGTATGATTTTGACTTTACCTTACCTTTACCTTATTTTTGATTACTAAATAAATTAATATTTCATTTGAGTACTGTGTCTCCCCTGTATATTTGTTGTGTACTTGGCTCCCCTAGGCCAGGTATCTAACAAGAGCTACCTGCTGAAACATGGGCGGCTGAAGGTGAAAAGGTGGTATCACTTCGTCGACAGCCAGACGGTATTGGGCGCAATCCAGAGGGAGAGCTATGGCTTTCAAACCTTCTTTGCGAACCGTATTGGAGAGATACAGAAAGCAGGACCCATGACGGATTGGTGGTGGATTCCAGGTCAGTACAACGTGGCCGATCTGGTCACAAGAGGGTGTTCACCTGAACAGCTTGACGGTGACTCCCTGTGGCAGAGAGGTCCTGAGTTCTTGACCAGACCGGTGAAGGAATGGCCCATGAAGTCCGCAGCAGAGGTGGCCTCCGGTGCCAGGGAGATTGTGAGTAAGCTACAGAGGAAAGCTTTCTCCGCAGCCGTAACCAGGTCCCAGACGAAGGAGTTGTCTGCGCCAGGCGGTCCTAGCGGTGTCGGTGGCAGGGTCGAAGACGGTGCAACTGCAGGGTCTTCCCTGGTCAGAATCATGACGTCCTTGCCAGGTGCAACTACAAGGTCTTCCTCAACGGCATCGGACGTCTGCAGTATGAAGAGACTGTGGGGTTCAGCTCTTGTGGATCAGTTGGATCTATCAAGGAGCAGTACCTTGACCAAGCTCTGTGGTGCTGTGGGACAGGTCCGCAGATATGTGCACTCATGGTTGAGTGTGAAACATCGAACCGGCAAGCGGGAACGGTGGGAGGCGGCGCTCACAGTCGAGGAGCGCAAAGTAGCGTTCCAGGACCTATGCCTCGCTGCCCAGGCCGGTGTAGCCTTCCCCACGACGACTCTTAACCGGCTCGTTGTGCACAAAGACAATGCAACAGGACTCTTGCTGTGCCACGGCCGAGTCCAGTCCGTGGATGAGGAGAGATGTGGGGTTCCTTTGCTTCCCCACAAACATCGTATCAGCATTCTTCTCGCCGAAGAAGCTCACCGTGCCAACCACGAAGGCGTTGCCGGAACCCTCCTTCGGATGAGAAAAAGGGCTTGGGTAGTGCAAGGCCCTAGAGTCGCCCGCAAGGTGGTCGACGTGTGCGTACATTGCCGGAAAAGAAGAGCCAAGTTAAGCACGCAAGTGATGGGCAACCTCCCCCCTGTACGCTGTTTGGCCCGTACACCGTCAGGAGCGTGGTGAAAGGGCGAGCGAAGAGGAAGATCTGGGGAGTGGTCTTTAGTTGTATGGCCTCAAGAGCGGTTCATGCAGACTTGGTTGAAGACCTGTCGACTGACAGCTTTCTCAAAACGTACCAGCGATTCACCGCCTTGAGAGGCCATCCGAAGAGGCTCTGGTCTGACCAGGGCACAAATTTTGTGGGGGCCAAACCAGCACTTGAAGAGCTCTACAGCTTCCTGGCGGGTCTCAACAAAGAGGAGATACAGAGGAGAGCGGCTGTGGCTGGGACCGACTGGACTTGGGAGTTTAGCCCAGCGGACTCGCCACACCGAAATGGGGCAGCGGAGGCGGCTGTCCGTGTGTTGAAGAGAGCGTTGAGCAGCGTTGGTGAGGGTGGTGAGTTGACCACTCTAGAGTTCCAGACCCTCCTTTATCTGGCTGCCAATCTCGCGAACGAGAGGCCGATCGGTGCCAGAGCACAAGTTCGAGATGAGACTGTGGACATTGTGACACCCAACATGTTGCTGTTGGGGCGGGCGGGGCCCGGAGGTGACACCCAGGGATTTGAATTCCCTGCTTATCCTTTCAGCCGTCTACGAGCAGTCCAGGTGGAGGTCGACAAATTCTGGAGGCGTTGGAGCCAGCTAGCAGGTCCTCACCTGTTCGTCCGTCAAAAGTGGCACTTTCCTGCCAGGAATATCACAGCTGGAGACCTGGTCTGGTTGGCGGACCAAAACGCCCTCCGGGGTCGTTTCAGACGCACCGTCAAAGTGCGAACCTGTCACAGTCCTCCCATCAGCTGGTCCCGTGTGAAGAAGGAAGGGGCTCCTTGTTCTTCCACCATCCTCCACAGGGACGTGCGGAGGCTGGTGGTGCTGATTCCAGTTGAGGAGCAGGGAGGTGGTGCCGGACTCAGTTAGCTACTGTTTGAAAAGCTGTTGGATTATTTTCTACCACCAGCGGACTTTGAAGTTTTCCATTTTTTTAAATGTTGGATTATTTTTCTACCACAACGGATTTTGAAGTTTTCCATGTTTTAAATATTTACGATTTGTCTATTATGTTTACAAAGCAGGATTTGGAGCAGTGAAAGAATCGCTTGTTTGTGTGTTTATTATGGCCTATTTGGTCGGTGCCCAATAGCCCAGGTGGGAGGTGTGTGGTTTTATCCCATTTTAATATAAACATTTTCTTGCTATGCTTTCTATTTTATTTTGTATTGAGTGGTGTAAGAGTGACATCTGTCGGCAGTAATGATCACGCGCAAGATAGGCTCTTATGCGCATGCGAGGACTGGCTGCGAGTCAGAAGGACGATGGACATTGTTGTTGATGGGTGTTGTGGAGCTGTCGATTACCTAGCCACTAGTTGAAACTGCCTGAAAATAATGTGTTAAGTTTAATAAATGTGTTTCAAATATGCTCGAGTAAGTCACTGTCTCACCCGTCGATAACCCCTTTGCGGAAGGAGTTGCTAAAGTTGAGGAGTAATTTAGTAAAACCGTACAAATACACTGTCTAATCATGCAAGAGTTGCCCTGCCAAGTTGCAATGCTTCATTCAGCAATGTTCAAATGCCATGACTTGTGCAAATTGGGAAGGACGAACTGATATAATTCTAGACATAAACATTTTGTGCTTTCCTGTATGACCTTGTCCCTCTGCAAATAGGTGCACGTGCCTTGTATCTCATGCGTTGGTGGTATAGTGGTAAGCATAGCTGCCTTCCAAGGAGTTGACCCGGGTTCGATTCCCTGGCCAATGCAATAAACTGTCTATTCATGCAAGAGTTTCCCTGCCAAGTTGCAACGCTTTATTCAGCAATGTTTAAATGACATGACTTGTGCAAATTGGGAAGGACAAATTGATATAATTCTGCTTTGTCTGCTGTCTCTCTGGAGGCATGTGTTCAAATCCCACCACTGCCAGTTGAGGTTTTAGGTGCCAAATTCCAGTACCGAAACTTCAACACTAGCTCACTCCACTGGTGAGTTACCACAAGAGGCATATTCTGTGCCTGTGGACATAATCCATCCTCTGCCAAGGCTGTAGACGACGTACCATTCCTTCTGAAGAGTTTAACTCTGGGAACACCAATCACATTTCCTGACAACCTCCTCAACTGTGGCCTTGTCTGCTTTGCCTGCTTTGAGTTAAGAGCAAAGAGTAGGCATCAGCTGAATACAGTATTACCAGGTAGTGTGGCCGAGTGGCAAATCATGTATTCTAATTCTCAGCATTTACTAACCACAACATCAATCTGCTATGGTTCCGATTTCATGATGTTTCCTATTGATGGCAAATACATGTAGTTTATGTCTTTATGGAGTTGTCGCCTCAAATGCCACCACTGCTTTATACATATGCCTTATACACATGTATTAGACCATGAACAAGCTATTTAAATCATGATTTACGACTCACTTCACAAACGATAGAAAAGTAGAATGAGTTGGAAACATGCGGCTTGTATTGAAAGTCATCAACAAACTATTAACTATTAAGTACTTCATCACAGATTGTGGTAGCGTGGCCGAGCGGTCTAAAGCGCTGCGTTCAGGTCGCAGTCTCCCCTGGAGGCGTGGGTTCGAATCCCACCGCTGCCAGTTGAGTTTTTAGGTGCCAAATTCCAGTACGAAACTTCAACACTAGCTCACTCCACTGGTGAGTTATATATATATATTCTGTGCCTGTTGACATAATTCATCCTCTGCCAAGGCTGTAGACGACCTACCATTCCTTCTGAGGAGTTTAACTCTGGGAACACCAATCACATTTCCTGACAACCTCCTCAATTGTGGCCTTGTCTGCTTTCCCTGCTTTGAGTTAAGAGCAATCAGCTGAATACAGTATTAGCAGGTAGTGTGGCCGAGTGGTCTAAGGCGCTGGATTTAGGCTCCAGTCTCTCTGGAGGCGTGGGTTCAAATCCCACCACTGCCACAAATGTGCAAACTTTGGTTTCACATGTCTGGGACTTCTGCAGATGCCCAAGAGCTAAGTGAGAAAGGAACTAATCTGAGTTGCCAGACTTTTTGGCCACTAGGGGGGCGAGAAAGAAAGTCACTAATCCCAGTCATCAACAAACTATTAACTATTAAGTACTTCTTCACAGATTGTGATAGCGTGGCCGAGTGGTCTAAGGTGCTGCGTTCAGGTCGCAGTCTCCCCTGGAGGCGTGGATTCGAATCCCACCGCTGCCAGTTGAGATTTTAGGTGCCAAATTCCAGTACCGAAACTTCAACACTAGCTCACTCCACTGGTGAGTTACCACAAGTGGCATATTCTGTGCCTGTTGACATAATCCATCCTCTGCCAAGGCTGTAGACGACCTACCATTCCTTCTGAAGAGTTTAACTCTGGGAACACCAATCACATTTCCTGACAACCTCCTCAATTGTGGCCTTGTCTGCTTTGCCTGCTTTGAGTTAAGAGCAAAGAGTAGGCATCAGCTGAATACAGTATTACCAGGTAGTGTGGCCGAGTGGTCTAATGCGCTGGATTTAGGCTCCAGTCTCTCTGGAGGCGTGTGTTCAAATCCCACCACTGCCACAAATGTGCAAACTTTGGTTTTACATGTCTGGGTCTTCTGCAGATGCCCAAGAGCTAAGTGAGAAAGGAACTAATCTGAGTTCCCAGACTTTTTGGCCACTAGGGGGGCGAGAAAGAAAGTCACTAATCTCTGGAGATGAATTTGCCGTAATATCAGTTTGCTCGTATTGGATGTCTACCCTCAGGTTTCACTTGACTATACATTCTGTACATTTGGCTAACAATTTGCACTGCATAAATACCTAATCTATAGAGATTGTAGGTTCCATTTCCATCTTGCATAATAGCTCAGAGCAGAGTGGCGCAGCGGAAGCGTGCTGGGCCCATAACCCAGAGGTCGATGGATCGAAACCATCCTCTGCTATCTCTATTGGCAAATCATGTATTCTAGTTCTCAGCACTTACTAACCACAACATCAATCTGCTATGGTTCCGATTTCATGATGTTTCCTATTGATGGCAAATACATGTAGTTTATGTCTTTATGGAGTTGTCGCCTCAAATGCCACCACTGCCAACACTGCTTTATAATTATGCCTTATACACATACATGTATTAGACCATGAACAAGCTATTTAAATCATGATTTACGACTCACTTCACAAACGATAGAAAAGTAGAATGAGTTGGAAACATGCGGCTTGTATTGAAAGTCATCAACAAGCTATTAACTATTAAGTACTTCTTCACAGATTGTGGTAGCGTGGCTGAGCGGTCTAAAGCGCTGCGTTCAGGTCGCAGTCTCCACTGGAGGCCTGGTTTCCAATCCCACCGCTGCCAGTTGAGTTTTTAGGTGCCAAATTCCAGTACCGAAACTTCAACACTAGCTCACTCCACTGGTGAGTTACGACAAGTGGCATATTCTGTGCCTGTTGACATAATCCATACTCTGCCAAGGCTGTAGACGACCTACCATTCCTTCTGAAGAGTTTAACTCTGGGAACACCAATCAAATTTCCTGACAACCTCCTCAATTGTGGCCTTGTCTGCTTTCCCTGCTCTGAGTTAAGAGCAATCAGCTGAATACAGAATTACCAGGTAGTGTGGCCGAGTGGTCTAAGGCGCTGGATTTAGGCTCCAGTCTCTCTGGAGGCTCTCTGGTTCAAATCCCACCACTGCCACAAATGTGCAAACTTTGGTTTCACATGTCTGGGACTTCTGCAGATGCCCAAGAGCTAAGTGAGAAAGGAACTAATCTGAGTTGCCAGACTTTTTGGCCACTAGGGGGGCGAGAAAGAAAGTCACTAATCTCTGGAGATTAATTTGCTGTAATATCAGTTTGCTCGTAATGGATGTCTACCCTCAGGTTTCACTTGACTATACATTCTGTACATTTGGCTAACAATTTGCACTGCATAAATACCTAATCTATAGAGATTGTAGGTTCCATTTCCATCTTGCATAATAGCTCAGAGCAGAGTGGCGCAGCGGAAGCGTGCTGGGCCCATAACCCAGAGGTCGATGGATCGAAACCATCCTCTGCTATCTCTATTGGCAAATCATGTATTCTAGTTCTCAGCACTTACTAACCACAACATCAATCTGCTATGGTTCCGATTTCATGATGTTTCCTATTGATGGCAAATACATGTAGTTTATGTCTTTATGGAGTTGTCGCCTCAAATGCCACCACTGCCAACACTGCTTCATAAATATGCCTTATACACATGTATTAGACCATGAACAAGCTATTTAAATCATGATTTACGACTCACTTCACAAACGATAGAAAAGTAGAATGAGTTGGAAACATGCGGCTTGTATTGAAAGTCATCAACAAGCTATTAACTATTAAGTACTTCTTCACAGATTGTGTTAGCGTGGCTGTGCGGTCTAAAGCGCTGCGTTCAGGTCGCAGTCTCCACTGGAGCCGTGTGTTCGAATCCCACCGCTGCCAGTTGAGTTTTTAGGTGCCAAATTCCAGTACCGAAACTTCAACACTAGCTCACTCCACTGGTGAGTTACCACAAGTGGCATATTCTGTGCCTGTTGACATAATCCATCCTCTGCCAAGGCTGTAGACGACCTACCATTCCTTCTGAAGAGTTTAACTCTGGGAACACCAATCAAATTTCCTGACAACCTCCTCAATTGTGGCCTTGTCTGCTTTCCCTGCTTTGAGTTAAGAGCACTCAGTTGAATACAGTATTACCAGGTAGTGTGGCCGAGTGGTCTAAGGCGCTGGATTTAGGCTCCAGTCTCTCTGAAGGCGTGGGTTCAAATCCCACCACTGCCACAAATGTGCAAACTTTGGTTTCACATGTCTGGGACTTCTGCAGATGCCCAAGAGCTAAGTGAGAAAGGAACTAATCTGAGTTGCCAGACTTTTTGGCCACTAGGGGGGCGAGAAAGAAAGTCACTAATCTCTGAAGATTAATTTGCCGTAATATCAGTTTGCTCGTAATGGATGTCTACCCTCAGGTTTCACTTGACTATACATTCTGTACATTTGGCTAACAATTTGCACTGCATAAATACCTAATCTATAGAGATTGTAGGTTCCATTTCCATCTTGCATAATAGCTCAGAGCAGAGTGGCGCAGCGGAAGCGTCCTGGGCCCTTAACCCAGAGGTCGATGGATCGAAACCATCCTCTGCTATCTCTATTGGCAAATCGTGTATTCTAGTTCTCAGCACTTACTAACCACAACATCAATCTGCTATGGTTCCGATTTCATGATGTTTCCTATTGATGGCAAATACATGTAGTTTATGTCTTTATGGAGTTGTCGCCTCAAATGCCACCACTGCCAACACTGCTTCATAAATATGCCTTATACACATGTATTAGACCATGAACAAGCTATTTAAATCATGATTTACGACTCACTTCACAAACGATAGAAAAGTAGGATGAGTTGGAAACATGCGGCTTGTATTGAAAGTCATCAACAAACTATTAACTATTAAGTACTTCTTCACAGATTGTGATAGCGTGGCCGAGCGGTCTAAAGCGCTGCGTTCAGGTTGCAGTCTCCCCTGGAGCCGTTGGTTTGAATCCCACCGCTGCCAGTTGTGTTTTAAGTGCCAAATTCCAGTACCGAAACTTCAACACTAGCTCACTCCACTGGTGAGTTACCACAAGTGGCATATTCTGTGCCTGTTGACATAATCCATCCTCTGCCAAGGCTGTAGACGACCTACCATTCCTTCTGAAGAGTTTAACTCTGGGAACACCAATCACATTTCCTGACAACCTCCTCAATTGTGGCCTTGTCTGCTTTGCCTGCTTTGAGTTAAGAGCAAAGAGTAGGCATCAGCTGAATACAGTATTACCAGGTAGTTTGGCCGAGTGGTCTAATGCGCTGGATTTAGGCTCCAGTCTCTCTGGAGGCGTGTGTTCAAATCACACCAATGCCACAAATGTGCAAACTTTGGTTTTACATGTCTGGGACTTCTGCAGATGCCCAAGAGCTAAGTGTGAAAGGAACTAATCTGAGTTCCCAGACTTTTTGGCTACTAGGGGGGCGAGAAAGAAAGTCACTAATCTCTGGAGATGAATTTGCCGTAATATCAGTTTGCTCGTATTGGATGTCTACCCTCAGGTTTCACTTGACTATACATTCTGTACATTTGGCTAACAATTTGCACTGCATAAATACCTAATCTATAGAGATTGTAGGTTCCATTTCCATCTTGCATAATAGCTCAGAGCAGAGTGGCGCAGCGGAAGCGTGCTGGGCCCATAACCCAGAGGTCGATGGATCGAAACCATCCTCTGCTATCTCTATTGGCAAATCATGTATTCTAGTTCTCAGCACTTACTAACCACAACATCAATCTGCTATGGTTCCGATTTCATGATGTTTCCTATTGATGGCAAATAAAATAGTTTATGTCTTTATGGAGTTGTCGCCTCAAATGCCAACACTGCCAACACTGCTTAATAAATATGCCTTACACACATGTATTAGACCATGAACAAGCTATTTAAATCATGATTTAAGACTCACTTCACAAACGATAGAAAAGTAGGATGAGTTGGAAACATGGCTTGCATTGAAAGTCATCAACAAACTATTAACTATTACGTACTTCTTCACAGATTGTCGTAGCGTGGATGAGCGGTCTAAGGCGCTGCGTTCAGGTCGCATGCAGTCTCCCCTGGAGGCGTGCGTTCGAATCCCACCGCTGCCAGTTGAGGTTTTAGGTGCCAAATTCCAGTACCGAAACTTCAACACTAGCTCACTCCACTGGTGAGTTAACACAAGAGGCATATTCTGTGCCTGTGGACATAATCCATCCTCTGCCAAGGCTGTAGACGACCTACCATTCCTTCTGAAAAGTTTAACTCTGGGAACACCAATCACATTTCCTGACAACCTCCTCAATTGTGGCCTTGTCTGCTTTGAGTTAAGAGCAAAGAGTAGGCATCAGCTGAATACATTATTACCAGGTAGTGTGGCCGAGTGGTCTAAGGCGCTCAGATTGAAATGCCACATCTCGAGCCTTCAGTTCTGCTCTGCTCTGTTTCACCCTGGGTCTATAAATAGGTGTGAGCATTACAGCTGCATGGTCAGAAGAGCCAATATTTGGGAGGGGGGCTGCTCTATAGGCATTTTCTTATGTTGGTGTACACATGATCTAATGTGTTGTTGCCCCTCGTCGCACAGTCAACATGTTGATATAATTTTGGTAACACAGTTTTGAGACTTGCCTGGTCGAAGTCCCCAGCTATCACAAAAAAAGCGTTGGGATGCGCCGTCTGCTGCTCATTGATGTTGTTGTAAAGTAGTCCAAAAGTGACCGGCACTCATACATACATTCCCCCCCCCCCTTACTGTCGATGACATGGACACACACATAGACGAAGACACTGCACAGTAACCAGGGGAGGCCGCCGCGAACGCCGAGGTCTGTCGCGCCGCCATCCATTCGTCAGTTCGCCAGTTCGTTCTGTGAAGATCAAGACCCAAACCAGTGTTCTTGAACGACCCATCACAAAACTATGTCTGCTGCTTGAAGACGACTCCTGTCCCCAGTAGACATTTTTAAGTTAAGTCATTTTCTATTTTGACACAATATGAAGAATGTGTTGAATATAACTAATCGGCTCCATTCATTATTTTGTATTGATAATTGTATTTAGTTATACACGCCATACAATTGGGGCCGGTGTGTAGGAGCCGATCTACAATAGGCCATCACATCATGTATGTGCCATCATGCCATGTCTAACATTCCTGTTAGTGTGCTTTGTCACCCCCTACAGACATGGCAGAGAGGACATAAATTACCTGGCCATCAGAGGGCCAGGTCTTGTTGATTGGAGGTTCACAGTTTTTTACGTCTGTTTTTTGTTCTACACCTCCTTCTATTCTCAGTTGCAATCCTAGGGGAGAGAACAGATGGTGGAGGTGAACGGAACACTGTCCCCTCCCCTCCCAGTGAGCTGTGGTGTCCCACAAGGAAGCATACTAGGGCCTTTACTGTTCCTAATTTATGTTAACGACATGACTTCAGCTTGTGACTGCAACTTGTTCCTGTTCGCAGATGACTCAGCACTGCTGGTCTCGGACAGGAACAAACTGCAGGTTGAAAAGACCCTCAGCTCTGAACTCGGTAGAATCTGCACCTGGCTCGCTGATAACAAACTATCCTTACACCTGGGAAAAACTGAATCCATCCTCTTCGGATCAAATAGTAAACTCAGCAAGGCAGATGGCTTCTTGGTTAGAGTGGGTGACAATATTATCACACGAAAAGATCAAATTACCTACCTAGGTTCCATCCTGGAGGCTAATCTTTCCGGTGATAAAATGGCCACCAACGTAATCAAAAAAGTCAATCAAAGAACAAGATTCCTTTACAGGATCTCCTCACTGGTCAGCAAAAACACCTTGAAGACCTTAACAGGAGCCCTCATACAAGGTTTCTTTGACTATGCATCCACCTCTTGGTACCACAGCACCTCAAAGGCCCTTAAAACAAGGCTCCAGACCTCCCAAAACAAACTGGTCAGGCTCCTACTTGGCCTCACCCCCCGAACCCACCTCACCCCTGCCCACTTTGACAGGCTGGGATGGCTTAGGGTCGTCGACAGAGTACAGCATCTTGCAATGGGTCTGGTCCACAAGATTCGATACACCACCAAGATACCCATGTACCTGTCTAAATACTTCCTTAATGTAAACGAAGTCCACACCCACAACACCAGAGGGAGTGCAACAAACCATGTACAACCCAGATTCGGCACAAACAAGGGACTAAATTCTTTTCGCTCCTATGCCACCAAAATGTGGAACGCCCTACCAACAGTCATTAAGACATGTGAATCCCTTGACTCCTTCAAAACCGCTCTCAAAGGGCACCTACGGATGGCTGCAATTCGAAACTGGCCTCTGTAAAATCTGAATCCCCCCCACCCCATTTCCCTCACTGTATATTGTATATTGTATATTTTCCCAGTGCTTGTATATTTTCCCTTTTTTGCTTCCCATATGATGAATTCCTGTTCTGTTCTTTAGCTACATAGAAATGTCTATTTGTATGTCTCTAAATGGTTGTATGTCTTTAAATGTTTTGATGAATTGAACAATGTGGACCCTGTTGTAAACAAGTGTAATGCTTAATTGGGTCGTCCACTCACAGTTGACAGTCTTTGTATTGAGTTTGTGCTTAAAATGTACTGTAAATTCTACAAACTGTTAATAAATATTTCAATCAATCAATCAAAAACTTCAACTCTTCGTCTGGACATTCCTCATTCCCCTTTTTTGGTCAAGTTTGCTGCACAAAGCCAGTCAGTTAGAAAAAGGTATCTCAATCAACCACCACAAGGACAAAGGTCTCTACAGGTATGATTCTCGCTTCGGGTGCGAGAGGTCCCGGGTTCAAATCCAGTCTCAGTAGAACTTCATTGACTATGAAATTGCCGCTGCGCAAGAGTACTATTGAGAGGTCACATGATTCTATGGGCTCCATTAAGCAAGTCATATAATAATATTACATATCATATTACAGTTTTATGAGCTGGGGGCGTGTGGTATGTCATATTGCAATTTTGGGCATGTTAAGAAGCGCTTTCGACACCCCGTGGATTGCGCAAAACGGCCTTGAATTAGTCATGGGAGTGTTTAAGGAGTGTTTGAGACGTACCCAATCAACATGTCCGTACTATTCTCTTCTCCAGTCAGCTGATGTCACATATGGAATGCGCACTTTGGGGATCGTGGTATTACATTTCTTCAGGCTGGCACCATAGAAGACATGACATGACTTTGTCACATTTGGGTTAATTATTCCTATTGCACTGCATGCTGTCACCTTTATGCCTCAAAATAATTTGTTTCTATTGAAAAACACCAGTAAAATAACGTTTATTATATTTTATTTCATTCAAGTCATGATGAAGAAATGAGTTGAATGCTGCTGCTTAATGCTGTGCCTGTGGCCCCGATGGTATATGGTCTTCGCTCGTAGCATTTTATTGAAGAAAACTTGAATCGGGTGTGATACAGCATAAAATTATGAAAGCAAACTTCCCAAGGATTATGGAGATAATAATTTATTTATTTTTAAGGTTGAGAAATGAAAGAATTCTGGCCGTTTCTAATCTCAACATTTTACAAAAAGAATACGCAAAAAGAGGCTGTTGCCATGTCTCATAGAAACAAGTAAATAGGTCTATAAAAATAAGCGCATATAACAGGGGTCTGTAACCTATTTTAAATGAAATGCCATGTTTTTATTTTCTAGATAGTGAGTCTGCCATATCCAGATTAATTTTAATGACACCACATTAAAATAAAAAAACATATTTTGATTGTCCACAAATATAAAGTTCTTCCTTCTTTTTAAATATGTTCTTGCACATTGTTATAATGATCATTACATATCCCCCTGCAGTCAGAGTACATAGTTTTAATGAATGAATGTGATGCATTGTGAGCTGGTAGATCTGCTATTTTCAAAAGTAATCTTGGAAATTCTTTATTTAATTTTTGGCTTAGCCGTCCTTAGTTGGGCAAATGCATTCATCTGGGGATCCTTGACATGGGAATGTGCTGTGTGAGGATCACTGGTTTAAACAACATTAGGAGAAAAGCCCGAATAACCACTTTAGAAACAAGAAAAGCAACCACAACTAGTACTACCAATATTTATACAAGCAACTTTACAGAAAAAGAAGCCACTTATAATAAACAGACATGGCAACACTCCAGCAGAGTTCAAGTGTAAAATCAAACAGTGCTTTTTGCACTTATGAGGTGGTCAGACGGGTGCATCCCTCCATTCCTACATGCTGCCATTCCGACATCCCCCCATCCCGACATGCCCCCATTCCGACATGTTGCCATTCCGACATCCCCCCATTCCGACACATTTTAGTCCCACCATTCCGACAGTCCACAAATCTTAAATGTATTTTCAAGGCAATTTTTTAACGGGTGTGTAGCAACTTATAATGTAATAATCAGCTGATAATTTAATTAAAAGACGAGCACATAACTTAATAGATTTTTCTATAATGTAATAATGTGTTACATTAAGAACCTCCACATACAGTAGGCGACTCATACTGTAATAAAACATGCAATAATGTCTTTATAATATATGAGCTGATTATGAGTTTTTATTACATTTTAGCCATGATACTGACATGACACTGACCTTGACACTGGCCATGACACTGACATGATACTGACATGATACTGACCATGATACTGACATGACACTGACCATGACACTGACATGATACTGACCATGACACTGACCATGATACTGACATGACACTGACATGATACTGACCATGATACTGACATGACACTGACATGATACTGACCATGACACTGACATGATACTGACCATGACACTGACATGACACCGACCATGACACTGACCATGACACTGACATGACACCGACCATGACACTGACCATGACACTGACATGATACTGACATGACACTGACCATGATACTGGCATGACACTGACCATGACACCGACCATGACACTGACATGATACTGACATGATACTGACATGACACTGACCATGACACTGACATGATACTGACCATGATACTGACATGATACTGACATGATACTGACATGACACTGACCATGACACTGACATGATACTGACCATGATACTGACCATGATACTGACATGATACTGACATGACACTGACCATGATACTGACATGACACCGACCATGACACTGACATGATACTGACATGATACTGACCATGACACTGACATGACACTGACCATGACACTGACATGATACTGACCATGATACTGACCATGACACTGACATGATACTGACCATGACACTGGCATGATACCGACATGATACTGACATGATACTGACATGATACTGACATGATACTGACATGACACTGACATGATACTGACCATGACACTGACCATGATACTGGCATGACACTGACCATGACACCGACCATGACACTGACATGATACTGACATGATACTGACATGATACTGACATGACACCGACCATGACACTGACATGATACTGTCATGATACTGACCATGACACTGACATGATACTGACCATGATACTGACCATGATAATGACATGATACTGACATGACACTGGCCATGATACTGACATGACACCGACCATGACACTGCCATGACACTGACATGATACTGACATGATACTGACCATGATACTGACATGACACTGACCATGACACTGACATGATACTGACCATGACACTGACCATGATACTGACATGACACTGACATGATACTGACCATGATACTGACATGACACTGACATGATACTGACCATGACACTGACATGATACTGACCATGACACTGACATGACACCGACCATGACACTGGCCATGACACTGACATGACACTGACCATGACACTGACCATGACACTGACATGATACTGACCATGACACTGACATGATACTGACATGACACTGACCATGATACTGGCATGACACTGACCATGACACCGACCATGACACTGACATGATACTGACATGATACTGACATGACACTGACCATGACACTGACATGATACTGACCATGATACTGACATGATACTGACATGATACTGACATGACACTGACCATGACACTGACATGATACTGACCATGATACTGACCATGATACTGACATGATACTGACATGACACTGACCATGACACTGACATGACACTGACATGATACTGACCATGACACTGACCATGATACTGGCATGACACTGACCATGACACCGACCATGACACTGACATGACACTGACATGACACCGACCATGACACTGACATGATACTGACATGATACTGACATGACACTGACCATGACACTGACATGATACTGACCATGATACTGACCATGATACTGACATGATACTGACATGACACTGACCATGATACTGACATGACACCGACCATGACACTGACATGATACTGACATGATACTGACCATGACACTGACATGACACTGACCATGACACTGACATGATACTGACCATGATACTGACCATGACACTGACATGATACTGACCATGACACTGGCATGATACTGACATGATACTAACATGATACTGACATGATACTGACATGATACTGACCATGACACTGACATGATACTGACATGATACTGACCATGACACTGACATGATACTGACCATGATACTGACCATGACACTGACATGATACTGACCATGACACTGGCATGATACTGACATGATACTGACATGATACTGACATGATACTGACCATGACACTGACATGATACTGACCATGACACTGACATGATACTGACATGATACTGACATGATACTGACATGATACTGACCATGACACTGACATGACACCGACCATGACACTGACATGACACCGACCATGACACTGACCTGACACTGACATGATACTGACCATGACACTGACATGATACTGACATGATACTGACCATGATACTGACATGATACTGACCATGACACTGACATGATACTGACCATGATACTGACATGATACTGACCATGACACTGACATGATACATGATACACTACTTTAGTGATGTAAAGGCAAAACATACAAAAAATGTCTCAGTAAGGTTACATGGTGTGGGTTATCATGAGAGTGGTTACTGTGGTAGAAAAAATATGTGCTCTCTACTACAACTTCACAGCTTCTGACAAGCTCAATCAGGAGGACAGGAGGGTAACTTAGACATCAAAGAAAAAGAGCACCAATCACAAACATTCAATCAAGAACTGACCAATCTAAGCAAGGCAGTAAAAAGAGTACTCTGCTGCACTAATTATGAGATGAAACACTGTTGCATAGAATAGGCAATCAACATGAGATCAAACACTGTTGCATAGAATAGGCAATCAATATCAAACACTGCACAATCAAGAAATTAAGGTCATCATGACATGACCTCATTAAGTGGCTCTTACAACCTGTGTAGGCTAGTATAAAGGGCAACACCTCTTAGCAACCTGTAAGTCTTTCCAAACCATTTTGGATCAGAGGAGGAACAGTTGAGGAACAGGAACAGAGAGGAGGATGGCATATATGCAGATAGCCAACAGCCGGGGGGGCAGAGCGTTTTTTGCGCAATAGGCAGCGCAATGATAAAATATACTGGCGTTGTGCAACAGCAGGATGTAGGACAAGGGTCACTACTAATGCCTTTGATGTGGAGTCCGATGATCCTGACATCGCAATTATAAATTGGCCTGGCCAGCATGGTCATCTACAGGTGACGGATTTGGTGGCCACCACTGCTCTGATAGAGCAAATGCTTCGGCAGGTGGCCGCCGATCCGTCCCTCCCTTCAAGAAGGGTCTCTAACATGGTAAGACATTTTTCTGTAGCACAATGCTTGTCATACTTCTCCAGGTCCATAATATGAACAAAACATAACCCTTTAATGTTATTAAATTAGATCCTGAACCAGGCACCCAATATGGTGGCTATGCCTCCATTTGAGGCTGTGAGATCGAGGCTTGAGAGAAGACGGGCCAGCCTCATGCCCCCCATCCCCCGTACCTTCTGTAGAGTGGCCGTGGATGGACAATGGGCTGTGAGCTGGGGGGGAGACCAGTTTCTGTCAAAACACCTGGCCATCCCCAATGGCTACCTGGTCTTTGGGACTGATGAAAACTTCAGGAAGTTAGCCCGGTGCCGCCAGGTTAGAACCCACCCCCCAATGAACTTTGTATCAGTTAAAATGAAATCTATAATGATAGTTGGAAATATTTTGTTAATTATTGTTAGGGCCTGTGTTGCCTTTGAGGTATATGTACACTTGAAGTAATATACTAATTGTTGCCTTGTTTCTATTGTTTTTTTTATAGTAGATAAACAGAACTAGCTGTAAACTATTTTATTGTGAAGGTTTGCATTTTATTTCTTAGTCACTCCTGTCAGCACCTGTTCCCCCCAGTACCGTAATCCTGTTTGCTCATTTACAAAATCCTGGACAGTCTGTTCATGTATGAATTCAATATTTGAATTTTGTTTTAGATCTACATGGATAGGACATTCAAAACGTGCCCTAGGCCGTTTTACCAATTTGTTACTGTCCATGGCCTGTACCTGGACAGGACCCTCCCATTTTGCATGGTGCTCATGACAGGGAAGACCCAGGAGATGTACTCCAGTGTATTGAGGATGACCCTCAATACACTGGAGTACATCTCCTGGAGGAGGAGGGTCCAGCGACTCACTGGTGAAGGGTAGGCTGTGTGTGTGTGTGTGTGTGTGTGTGTGTGTGTGTGTGTGTGTGTGTGTGTGTGTGTGTGTGGGTGTGTGTGTGTGTGTGCCTTTGCACATTCACTGTATCCTTGCTTTAGTTTTTGTGGGAAATAAGAGTAAGCCATTTAGCTGTCTGTCTGTTTCTGTCTGTCTGTGTTTCTATCCTTCATCCCTCCTGTCATAAATCTAACAGATGGATGCCAGAAGCAGTGGTGACAGATTTTGAGGCAGCAGCGATGAGTGCGCTACAAGCCAAATTGCCTGGAATCCGCACCACTGGGTGCTATTTTCACTTTTGCCAAAGTTTGTGGCGAAAGATCCAGGAACTTGGCCTGACAGGTCAGTGGCAGTGCATTTGTTTGATAAATTACATGCTAAGACGGTCTGGGAAACTCTTTTGATATTTTGAATGCATGTTCAATTCTATTTCTATATAAAGTTTACCCGATGAAACAGGCATAGGCTTTACTATGTGTGTTCTTTATGAAAGCATATGTCAACTTTTCTAAATTGTACCATGAATAACTGTCTCAAGACCGTGTATGGCTCTCTGGGACTTCAAGTTTAAAGAGTTCAAGTTCTCAATTACTATTGAGTGTTTCACTTTAATCTCAGCAAATGTTCAGGGAGATAATTCTTATTTCTTTACACAACTTTTGCAGCTCCATACCGTCAAGACCGGCAGCTCAAGAACTGGGTCAGGAAGCTCATGGCCATAGGCTACCTGCCTGTTCTTGTTGTGAGAAACAACTTCATGCTCATGGCCACATCACAGGACACCAGACAGCTGAGGCACACGTACCCAGAAGTGCGCGATTTCCTCCAGTATGTCCAAGACACTTATGTGTCGGCCAATGCCACGTTCCCCCCAGCAGTCTGGAACGTTTATGGCCGTGGGTCTGAGAATCGGACCAACAACCGAGTTGAAGGTACAGTAATAACTTATATTTCTTTACTGTAATGGGTAACATAGCTGCATAGGAAATATTACAGATTCTCTTTACAATTTGTGAGGAGACAGGAGGTGTGTTGTAGCCTTGTGGGACCATCATGATCCAGGATTACTGTAAACTAAAGAGTTTGGCCGTAATGGGAAAACTAGAGGTCAATCAGGTTAGAGGATTTCATAAAAATAAGGAAAAGCTTTTTCCACCAGCTGTTGTTCGCCCTTCTTCTGTCATTATTACATATGTTTCAATATACAGTGGAAACGTATGGCATCATGACAGAAAAAGGACACTCGTAAGTCAAAAGTGAGGTTACATCTGTGCGTCTTCTCATGCAGAATTGGTTCAATTAGTTAAATGTTACTGAGCAATGTATGAAAAGTGTAAATGGGCCATATATGACATGTGTGTTACATTTACACATCTATGATTGTTTCGGCTTTCCATCACAGATGGAATGCAGGCATGGCCCGACCCCACCCCTCCATCTGGGTCTTCATTAGGAGGCTCAAAGATGAGCAACGCCGTTTGGAGCATGTGTGTGGGATGGCCGAGCGCGGCGACCGCCCACCCAGACAAAGGAGGAAGTGGAGGCTGCTTGATTAGAGGCTGCAGCGGCTGCGGACGCAGTACCATCGAAATGTTAGAACCTTAGACCAATACTGGGAGGCAGTGAAACATGTTATTGTTAATTTTGAATAGTAGTATAAATACTAGGTGAAGGTCAGTAGGGCCTAATGTTTCTATGGAGGCCAGCCCCCAGGGTTAGTTCCAAATATATTTACATATGTACGAAAGGTCAGTAGGGCCTAATTCTTTCATGGAGGCCAGCCCTCAGGGCTAGTTCCAACAAGACTTACATGCTCTATAGGTCAAGGTCAGTAGGGCCTAATTTTTTCTGAACTAAGATGTGCATATAGGCTACCCTTAAAACAGCCCATATTACTTATTCGATACCACATAATTTATTTTATATTGCACTTGAACAATACCCATCTGTAATCTCTTTCTTATTTTATTTATTTGTGGCTGCTCTTTAACAAGTTGGAATGTAATTGTTTGTTGTACTGTGTTATTGTTGTGCACTCATTGCACTCATTTATGTTATGTTAATAATATTAACATAACATAAATGAGTGCAATGAGTGAATAACATATATTATATGTTATTTATATATGTTGTACATAAAGCACATGTTCTGCCAAACGTGGCATGGATGGAACTAGTAACTAGGTCCCGTTTTTTTTATAATAAAACTCAGTTGAAGGCATATTTCTGCTGGCATGTGACTTTCTTTCTGCTGGCATGTGACTTTCTTTCTGCTGGCATGTGACTTTCTTTCTGGGACATACTGTATAGGCCTATCATCTTCAGAAATAATCAAATATAATTCAGAGTTAAATTAATAATTCAATTGAGTAATTCATGCTATTACATTCGATAATATTCAAGCAGGATGAACCATTTGTACTATAATCAATAAACCATGAAAAATAAATAAAAATAAAATAAATATAAATAAAAATAATATTTATATTAATATAAATAATAATAAATGAATAATAAATAAATAGTTGTAAACCATTTGTACTATAATAAATAAACCATAAATAAAATAAATAAATAATAATACAAAATAATAAATAAATAAAATAATAAATGCATGTAAATAATAATACTTATATTAATATAAATAATAATAAATAAATAAATATAAATAATACTATTTATATTAATATAAATAAATACATAATAATAATAATGATAATGATAATGATAATGATAATGACAATGACAATGATAATAATAATAATATATAAATATATAAATATATAAATATAAATATAAATATAAATATAAATATAAATATAAATATAAATATAAATAATAATAAATAAATAAATAGTTGTGAAAGTGATCTGTCGGAATGGTGGGACTTTTTCTGCCGCGGGTCCCTGTCGGAATGGTGGGACTTTTTCTGTCGGAATGGTGGGATGTTTACAAATATGGAGCATACCACCATTCCGACAATTAGAAGTCAATGTAGGAGTGGCAGCATGTAGGAATGGAGAGTGAACACCCTCAGAGTTAAATGAACAGTGGTTTTACAGTCCCTTAGATATAAATGCTTCTAAATCTCTGGCATATACACATTTATTTATTTCAACATAATTTCCTCTGCAAAGTCCTAGTGCCATGTACAAAGTAGTAGGCCTAGTAAGCTTAAAATCTGTTTTTTGCAAGTAGAAATATATATCCGGGTCTTACCCCATTCTGAACGGGGAACCCATTTTGGTGTTAGCATTATGTTATGCTTTAGCTATTGAAAAATAGCAGATCTACAAGCTCATAGCGCGCCACCGAGTGGCGCGCTACGAGCTTGTAGGTCTGCTATTTTTAGAAAAATCGAAGAAAGACTGACATTTTTAGAATGTGATCTCAGGTCAGAATGGGTTCATCAGACCAGTGTGTGTCCAGTGGAAACCTCGTATGAATCTGATCTCAGGTCAGAATGGGTTAAATGGGGGTCCGCCGGCCGTAGCCTATCAAACCAGCTGGGGGTCCATGAAATTAATGTTTCTGAATCACTGCTAGAGCCGTAACAACATCTTCTTATTATCGGCGTCACGGGCATATATTTTCAAATGGGGGTCCGCAGCCTAATGCAGTGGTTCCCTTAGTGGGGTCCGGGGACCCCCAGGGGTCCTTGAGGGAGTTCCAGGGGGTCCCCAGCTAAATGATAGTTTGTAACCAAATGGACCATTATATGGGTCTGTAACTCAGTGTAGGCTACAGATGGAACCAAATGGACCGTAAGGGTTCCATTTGTTTGTACACTCTCAAGTGTTAAATTAACATTGATTTTACAGTATAAATTGGGGGTCCCTGAGATAATAATAATAAATAATAAAACTTTATTTGTATAGCACCTTTCATAAAAGTACTTTACAGAACAATGGAGAATAAAAGAAAAGCAAGGCAACGACATTAAAAAAACAAGCAGTAATGCAATACAGTGAGGACATGAAAAATAAAAGATCAATTAAAGGCAATGTTGTAGAAGTGGGTCTTGAGCTGAGCTTTAAAAATGTCTACAGAGGCTGCCTGACGAAGGTACAGTGGGAGTTTGTTCCATGCCGACGGCCCGTAGAAGCAGAAAGCTGCTTCCCCGACATATTTAGGCAGGCAGTCATGTAGGTAGGAATTAAGGTGCGAGACCATTGAGAGCTTTATAGACAAGTAAAATAATTTTAAAATCAATCCTAAAAACAACCGGAAGCCAGTGCAGTGATGCCAAAACTGGAGATAGAAATGCCATTCAATGGGGGGGTCCGTAGACTAATGCATGTAATTTGATGAATTGAACAATTTGGACCCTGTTGTAAACAAGTGTAATGCTTAATTGGGTCGTCCACTCACAGTTAACAGTCTTTGTATTGAGTTTGTGCTTGAAATGTACTGTAATTCTGTAAAACTGTTAATAAATATTTCAATCAATCAATCAAAGTCAAACTGGAGGTCCTTGAAATTAAACAGGTTGAGAATCACTGCTATATCCGTAAAAATCTTCTCTTATGGGGGTCCCTGTCATATGTTTTCAAATGGGGGGTCCGCGGACTAAATTGGGTCAATGTGGGGGTCCATGACATGACAAGGTTTGGGACCCACTGCTGTATGTAGTTATGGTTATAATGCGTTCAGAGCAAACACATGCAGTCAGCCACCCCCTTTCCCCTCACTGTATAGGCCTATGGGTGGGTGACGTGACATGGTGTCCCTGGCTGTCCTTAGTGTCACTCATGTATAAATAAGACATATATTTGTCAAAAACCTTCTGAATATTGTGCAGGACATTATGGTCCATGTGAACATACTCAAGATTAAAACATTTCATTCCTCATTTCTTCAGAATTGTCAACCAAACACAGCAAAACTCATATGGTGCGACTGTCCTGGCCTTGTTTCTCAAAGTAGGAACTTAAATAAAATAAAGGAAAAAAATGCAAAAATCCATAAATATAATATAGATGTCTATTTGTGAGCCTAATCTTTTCAAAGTCCAAGCATAATGTTTTCAGTCATTTCTGATCAAAAATATTTTGTCCCCCAAACCAAAATCATATTGTGTGACACCATTTTGGGAAATTTCAACAGGCAATTGTTTACACACCCATTGGGATAGAGAGGTACTTCTTCAGTAAGGCTGTTCAGCACTTGCATTACAATAGCATGACAGGTGCCTGTGGTGAATTATCATTTTAACATTTTCATAAAATACGATCTTGTTGGAATGCTGACAAATGCGACTCTTCCAAGTGTCTGTGGGTGTGACACCTTTTTCATTAAAAAAGCTAAAGGTATTAGATTTTTTGGTCATAATTACATGTAAATCTATGTTGCTTTGTTATAGCTAGCATGTTGGTAGCATGCTAATGTGTAGCTAGTAGCCTCAAGGTTATGTTAAGTGCAGAAAACGTAATATGGTGTGACACTTTATCATAATGGTGTGACTGTTTTCCTGTCACGCCATATGACTTTTTTGTCACACCATATGATACAAACTGTAATTTCCTACAGATATAGCAATATATAACAAAGTCCCATGTTTCTTTTGTCCATTTAAACATTTGTTTTAAACATTTTCACCTAAAATCTGCAACTATCCACAATAAATTGTGTTTAATTTCGTTTTATTCAGTCATTGCCATGTTATTCAATGTTAAAGCAATTTTCCTGTTGCTGTTTTTCCTGAGTAATTGTTTAATCAATCTGTAAAGTTCAGTACTCACTAATAAGTAGGTTAAAACACAGTTTGCTTTGAAAAATGAAGATATGATCATACGGTGTGACACTAAATAATTTGGTGTGACGTTCCAAATAGTGAAAAAATCATACCTTTATTAATGATGAAACCATTAATGTTTATGGATTACATAGCAAATAGTCTAAGGAAGAGTCACAAATATTTGTGTAATTTTAGAGAAAGTTTTGTCACAATAAATGCAAAATATATTGAAAGACCGATAACATGGGCCTCACATTGAGTGTTGATTACGAAAATAATATACAGATTTAATACATTTTCACAAAACTATAGTGGATCACAGGTTAGTTATGATAAAGGACTTTGATAAAGTGAGCAACTTAAGAAAGTTGTACTCCATTATCATTTTATAAACAATTATTGTCATGTCACACCATATGACGATTTTAGGCACAAGTACAACAAAATGCTGAATAAATTCTGATTCCAATAAAATATCTAAAAACAAAATATGTTTCCATAAAGATGAGAGTGAGTAGAACAAAAGTAAATCATTTTTATTCCTGTTATTTAAAGGTTTTAAAAAAACACTTTTTTTGGGGTGTCACGTCACTGACCCCTATGTATCTTTTCCCTTTTTGCTTCCTTTATGATGAATTCCTGTTCTGTTCTTTAACTACATAGAAGTGTCTATTTGTACGTCTCTAAATGTTTTGATGAATTGAACAATGTGGACCCTGTTGTAAACAAGTGTAATGGTTAATTGGGTCGTCCACTCACAGTTAACAGTCTTTGTATTGAGTTTGTGCTTGAAATGTATACTGTAATTCTGCAAACTGTTGTTAAATATGTAAATGTAAATATTTCAATCAATCAAAAAAAAAGCCACCTGTTCTGTCTCCAAACAAAACACACACTTAACAAGTGTCTTAGTTAGCAGTAGAATACTAATATAACACCAATTTACTCACCTTCATTCTTGCAACTTTACACTCTTGCAAGTTCTAACCAACACTTTGGCAGAATGCTGTTAGGTGAAGCAAGCAGAACTAAGCTTCTTAAAGAAGATAAAAGTTTAGCAGCACAGCAGCACTGTGTCAGTCACTCTGTCAAACCACCTGTATGCTAACGCTACAGCACAGCATGCTAACCGTGTGACTGATGATGCATTGTGGGAAATGTATGCACCTACTTGAAATGTAGTTCTCAGCCAGTCCAGTGGTCCTTGAGGGTGGTTCCAGGTGGTCCCCAATGGTGCTACTGCTACATGATGGGAGAGTTGGTAACCAAATGGACCCCTATTAATCTTTATAACTCCTGGGGGCATAAAATGAAACCAAAAGGACCCGTATACAAGAGTTAAATTATTGTTAAACATCTGCATTAATTTAATTCTACACAACGTCTACACATAGCCTAATTAGATAATGTAGAATAATTGTTATTTTGATCAACGTTTGCCTGTTGATCTCTCCTAATTGTACCAACATCAATACAGCATGGAAATGTGGACAAAATCCTATCTTAAGTTTTTGGGTCTGATAGGCTAAATGTCATCAAACGGTGGTTCCGTGGCTCAGATGGGTCTGAGAGGCTAAATGTCATCAAATGGTGGTCCGTGGCTCAGATGGGTCTGAGAGGCTAAATGTCATCAAATGGTGGTCCGTGGCTCAGATGGGTCTGAGAGGTTAAATGTCATCAAATGGTGGTCCGTGGCTCAGATGGGTCTGAGAGGCTAAATGTCATCAAATGGTGGTCCGTGGCTCAGATGGGTCTGAGAGGCTAAATGTCATCAAATGGTGGTTCCGTGGCTCAGATGGGTCTGAGAGGCTAAATGTCATCAGATGGTGGTTCCGTGGCTCAGATGGGTCTGAGAGGCTAAATGTCATCAGATGGTGGTTCCGTGGCTCAGATGGGTCTGAGAGGCTAAATGTCATCAAACGGTGGTTCCGTGGCTCAGATGGGGCTGAGAGGCTAAATGTCATCAGATGGTGGTTCCGTGGCTCAGATGGGTCTGAGAGGCTAAATGTCATCAAATGGTGGTTCCGTGGCTCAAATGGGTCTGAGAGGCTAAATGTCATCAGATGGTGGTCCGTGGCTCAGATGGGTCTGAGAGGCTAAATGTCATCAAATGGTGGTTCCGTGGCTCAAATAATAATAATAATAATAATACATTTTATTTATAACGCACTTTACATTTGAAACAAATCTCAAAGTGCTACAGGCAGAAAAATGTAAAATACAAATAAAAATAAGAATAAAACGGTTAAAAACAGCACACAGGGCAGCTTAAAAGTCCGACTGGGCAAATGCCTTACTAAAGAGGAAGGTCTTTAGTCCCTTTTTAAAAGCGTCCACGGACTGTGGTGCTCTCAGGTGGTCGGGGAGGGCGTTCCACAGCCGAGGGGCAGCTGAGCAGAAGGCCCGGTCCCCCATGGTGCTGAGTTTGGTTCTAGTGCATTTGAGTGTTTGATGTACCGGAGCGGAGGGAGCGGGTGGAGGCTGGGGGTTCAAGGAGTTCAAATGGGTCTGAGAGGCTAAATGTCATCAAATGGTGGTTCCGTGGCTCAAATGGGTCTGACAACAACAATTGTTTAAATGCATTACATGTATAATGAGCATGCTAATTCTAGATTAATAGGATGGGGATGAAACAAATGTTTCCATGTAGGCCTATAGATGAATTGCAAGTAAACATAATATTTGAACGGACTGGTCTTCTACCATGTTACAGATTCCCCAGATATGCTGTAGTTTACATTTAGACAATTTTAGTTGTATGTCGGATGTAAATGTCCGGATGAATTGAAAAATGGAGAATCCTGGTGTAAACAATTGTGTTGTTTATTTTTCCTCGTATCAGGTTTTTTGTATTGATCTGTACTTTTGTTGAACTGTACCCATTCTACAAACTGAATAAAATGTTGAATCAATCGTTTGTCCGTGCTTTACAAAAATATAGAATATCATTAATTGTTGTGTTACTCAACACTAAAACAAACTGCCTATGTATTTAGATACGATGGATATTCAAAATGCTATTATGAAAGGTTGTTTTTTCTTACTGTTTTGTTCTTCTTAGTATAGCCTATCATTAAAATGTACAAGCTCGGTCTATATGAGTAGTATGAGTAGATGTTAAAACCCCCCAAACATGTTTGAAAGTGAAACATCCATTTAAACATGCAGTCTTTGTTCAGTACCACCCAGCTAACATGTCCATATGGGCCCGACATGGGTTTTGATATGGGCTATGGGCTATGGGATTTAACTGGGCCGTGCACCCACTTTTTACAAAGCACCCACCTGTGTTAGCCCATATGGGCTTACGTGGGTTTCTAACTGGGTCTTAGGTGGTATCCAAATGGGCCATTTGATGTCAGAACCATGTGTGCGCCACCTGTGTTTGCCTATATGGGTTTGAACCGGGATCTGATTGGGCCTTAAGTGGGTACCAGCTGGGTGAATTATATTTGACCCATGCAGGCCACACTTGTGTCCGCCCATTAAGGGCTCCAAGTGGGCCGTGCACCCACTTTTTACAAAGCACCCACCTGTGTTAGCCCATATGGGCTTACGTGGGTTTCTAACTGGGTCTTAGGTGGTATCCAAATGGGCCATTTGATGTCAGAACCATGTGTGTGCCACCTGTTTGCCTATATGGGTTTGAACCTGGATCTGAATGGGCCTTAAGTGGGTTCCAGCTGGGCGAATTATATGCGACCCATGTAGGCCAGACTTGTGTCCGCCCATTAGGGGCTCCAAGTGGGCCGTGCACCCACTTTTTACAAAGCACCCACCTGTGTTAGCCCATATGGGCTTACGTGGGTTTCTAACTGGGTCTTAGGTGGTGTCCAAATGGGCCATTTTATGTCAGAACCATGTGTGCGCCACCTGTGTTTGCCTATATGGGTTTGAACCTGGATCTGAATGGGCCTTAAGTGGGTTCCAGCTGGGCGAATTATATGCGACCCATGTAGGCCAGACTTGTGTCCGCCCATTAAGGGCTCCAAGTGGGCCGTCCACCCACTTTTCACAAAGCACCCACCTGTGTTAGCCCATATGGGCTTACGTGTGTTTCTGGCTGGGTCTTAGGAGGGGTCCAAATGGGCCATTTTATGTCGGAACCATGTGTGCGCCACCTGTGTTTGCCTATATGAGCTTGAACTGGGATCTGAATGGGCTTCTAGCCCACTAGGCACTCTTCAGACCCATTAAGATCCCACTTCAAGTTGGTCCTGAAGGGATTTAAATTTGTTAGCAATATTGACATGAACCAGCTGTTTAACTACTGCAAACACAACTTAATATGTAAAAAGCACCTACATTTTAGTCAGTATACTTTTTACCTGGGTGAAAATACAATATCAGACAATATCTTTGACAAAGTTTATTTAAATCAATGCTGTATACAATTTCCTCGTGACACTGCATGTGATGTAATATTTCTTCTTAAAGGCCTATTCATAGTCTGGATTTTCGGTGGTGAGGTGACCAGTAAAAACAGAGAAGGGCCCAGTGGCGGTGGTTTGCTCTTCACCGCAGCTCATGACGTCATGTTGTAGTTTGGTGGTCACCTAACCACCGAAAATCCAGACTATGTATGAGCCTTAACACTGCCAGGTATTTATTAAGATTTTGCCCTGCGTGGTCTTAACGAAAGAAATTATTTGCACTGAAATAAAATGTAAACAAATAAAAACAAAGTGCAACAGTATTGCAATTTCCTCGTAAAGGCCTATTCATAGTCTGGATTTTCGGTGGTGAGGTGACCACCACTCCGGTGGTGAGCTGACCACTGGAGCTGATGTTGTAGTTCGGTGGTCACCTGACCACCGAAAATCCAGACTATGAATAGGCCTTAACACTGCCAGGTATTAATTAATATTTTGCCCTGCGTGATCTTAACAAAATAAATGATTTGCACTGAAATAAAATGTAAACAAATGAAAACAAAGTGCAACCGTATTGCAATTTCCTCGAAACACTGCCAGGTCTTAATTATTTCACCCACAAAAACATTGAAATTGAAACATATCCCTTTATATCCCTTTAACTACATAGAAAGTTATTTTCAGAACACAATTACTTTAAAAGTACTTTACAAAAACCTACAGTACTTTAAAAGTACTTAACAAAGTGCATAAGTAATATTCAGAACACAATTACTTTAAAAGTACTTAACAAATAGTACTTTCAGAACACAAAATGTGACTTTCAAGGAACCCGTTTGACCCGAAATAACAACTGAGGGTAAACTAAAGAGGGCGGTAGTTTATTTACCGTGAAAGATTCTAAAAAAAAAAAAAAACCTAACTGAGGTAGTTCTTCACATATGTGCGAGTGCGTGCGTGTGTGCACATCTAAGACTTTGGCAGAATTTGCCTATTGGGACTGTGCCCCATTGTCCTGTGTGCTTCCCTGTGTGTGAAGTGTGTTGTCATGTGATCTACGAACTCTGACAGCTCTATTCCCACCTCGATCCCGAGCTCCGGTAAACCATTTTCCCAGCGCGTGCTCTGCTTCCTTCTGGTTCACGTCTTTTGTGGTGGTGTTGTGCTTGAGTGCCACTAAAAATAAATGACAAAAAGCCAACTTAGTACTGCTAGCTTGTAAAGTACTACATGAGATGCACAACGTGTAACCTGACAGCAAGAATGGCTAATGTCTGCTACATTGCTGAGGATCCTTTGCTGAACAGGGGGGAGGGACAGAACCAGTGATTTTAAAATGTCTTATGGCTATCTATGGTGGCAAATTTGTTTTCATGTAGAATAACAAAGTTCAGGTGACAGAATGAAATGAAACGTGAGTGCATTATGGCATTATGTTATGTCAATATTGAAAACCGAGTTAAATACAAACAGTGGCCTCTCTTCAGAATTGTAGTGAGCATATAAGAATGAAGGAAATTTCAAGGAAAATGTACAATGAAAACTCAAATTTACCATAAAGCACATAAAAAAAAGCCAGGTCTCGAAACTTCTTCTTGTCTTTACGTCCAAAGAGATTGTACTGCATGGACAGCTCATTGCTCATGAGGAATCCCATCATTCGCCTGACACAATCGTCCAATTTGGTTCCACCAAGGTCTGCAACCATGGCAACCTGAGTATGAGTCACAGGAAGGACATTCTGTATGTCAGTAATGAATAGTTAGAGTGAAAGGAAGCAGGTGATGGGAAGAATAGAAAAATTGGAGAATAGAGACAACAGCAGCCATGCAAGCCAACGTCTTCAAAAGAGAAAGTGGAAAATCTATTTAGAAACAATGCAAGGCTTGGTTAGCTTGTAGATGGCTACTTTCATTTGTTTTTAATTATATGAAATAGGGCATTCATTCTAGTCTAGGACCAGGCTAAGATATGTATGCACTTCATTTAGGAGAGAATATCTCAAATGTTCTTGGCTAATATGACCACCGCAAACAACTTGGGAACTATGGCTAATTATCTATCCGGGACGAAATACCTGAAAATGACCCCACCCTATTAAAAATGACCGCTAGTTGAAACATGGCTCTAACTTCGAAACCGTTGGAGCTACAGATATTCTGAGGTGCTCAAAATGATCAGAATACTCATGTTTGAATACTCAATAGAGCGTCGTAGTCCCGCCCCCCTCGTGAGACCCGGAAAAGAAATCCCCATTCATTTTCCTCAGACTTTTCAGAAAGTATTTATTTAAAGATGTTTACGCCGCGGACAAAGCCTACTCTTGTCGTGATAAATCATGACAATAAACACAATGTTTTGGGCCAAACAAAGAATTAGAAAGTAGAAAAAAATGGCAGGTTACAACACCTTTTTGTTGTTTTTCTTTTTTGTAATTATTTGTTTGGTCCAAAATATTGTGTTTGTTGTCATGATTTGTCACAACTCGAGTTGGCTTCGTACGATGCTTAAAAGGTCTTTAAATAAATACTTTATGAAATGTCTATGGGAAAAATGCATTGGGATTCATTTCCTGGGTCATGAAAGGGGGCAGGACTGCGACGCTCTATAGACCATATCCACACGCCCATACATCTAAACAGACAAAGTCCTATCTAATTGTATTAAGTTACATCAAACTCACAAACATTGCAGCTGTACAAAAGGCCTGAATGATGCTCTTTCTATCTGCAAAGTGTTTGTTTCATAAACATCCAACATAGACATGTTATGAGCTACTTTATGTCAATAAATTCCTTGCAGGTGATTTGTTTTCTAAGTGTCAGAGTTCGGAAGCGCTCCCTTTCAGTAACGCAGCACCCTGTGCTGCAATGCACCTTTGCATTGTGTGCAAATTCAAAACAGGTGGTACGCAGGGCCGTTGAGTGATTATTCAATGAGCGCTTCCAAACTCAAATACTTAGGAAGGAATTTCTTGACATAAAGTAACTCATAACATCTCTACCGGGGATTTTCATGAAACAAACACTTTGCAGATAGAAAGAGGATAATTAAAGCTTTTCGTACAGCTGCAATGTTGGTGAGTTTGACAATTTAATATAATTAGATTGGATGGACTATGTCGGTTTGGATGAATGGGTGGTTTGGCAAATTGTGGCTAGTTTCCACCCTGCCATTAACTTATGGAAAGATGACCACCGTGTTATGGTCTATTGAGTATTCAAACATGAGTATTCTGATCATTTTGAGCACCTCAGAATAGCTGTAGCTCTAACGGTATAGAAGTTAAAGCCATGTTTCAACTAGCGGTCATTTTTAATAGGGTGGGGTCATTTCCGGGTATTTCGTCCCGGATAGATAATTAGTCATAGTTCCCAAGTTGTTCGCGGCGATCATATTAGCCAAGAACAGTTGAGATATTCTCTCCTAAATGAAGTGCATACTGTACATTACATATCTTAGCCTGGTCCTCTACTATTCAGGAAAACTAAAAGTTGAATAATACGCTGCCCAACGACAACAATCATGATACTATTTCTAGTAATTCAAGCCGCTGCTCACGGACCGGGCCACAGCTTTGACATCACAGCACACGCACGTTCAAATGACTCCACATGGAGTAATTTGAACGTGTGTGTGCTGTGATGTCAGCACACGCAGGCCGTCTGGAGCCGATCCAGACGGCCTTTACTGCATGTCTTCCCCCCATCTCTCTCCTCATTTCCTGTCAGCCTACTGTCTGTCCCCCCATACAAAATATAAAATGAAGGTGAAAGCCACAAAAAAAAAGCATTCAAAAAAATAATGACTCCACATTTTGCAGCACAACTGCTAAATACTCTGGCAAGGATATAGGCTTTAATATAATTCTGCCCTCTATGTGTTCACATACTGTACAGTTAATATAGAACACTTTTATTCAGGCACATTCCAGCCACCTTCTTTGCCCACCTTACCAACATCATCAAAACACAACATGATTCTGACAGAGGCATATTTCAAGAGGTCACCAATTTCATCGCTGCCATGCCATGCTGTCCTTCCTCCCAGTACTTTTAAAGTTTCCACCACAACACAACTTTCTAACACAGACTTTTTTACAGTGCCATTTCAGTGACCCAGCTCAGTGGCCTTGTGGTTAGAGTGTCCGCCCTGAGACTCAGGCATGCAAACAAGCCCATGTGAAAAAGGTGACAGTGTGCAATAAAGCCGATTACCTCGTCTGACGCCTCAGGGGCATTTCCACATCTGACTGTAGATCAGATGAAGCCTCTGCCTTCTTGAGCTTCTTACGAGCCGCATCATATGTACCTTCAAAAGAAAGAACACAAAAACAGGGGAAGGGAACATTAAAGCTTTTTTTTAAGTGAACCCATTAACTTTAATAACCATTATTTTAAACTTTAGATGTTGAAAAATAGAAGATCTACAATCTCGTAGCGTGGCACCGAGTGCCACTATGAGCTTGTAGATCTGTAGATCTGCTATTTTTTATGAAGATCCTGTGAGATAAAGTAACTCATTTGCCTAAAGAATGTTAATTGTGTCTCCTTCCACATTTCACACTTTCAGAGAACAAGTCAATGGGTTAAAGCAATAGGTTATATACATTGCACAGTTGCGCACATCTTCAAACTTTACCTCTCCCCAAAAAAAACCTTATTTTCTTACCTATGCTACTGCCAATTGCACGTACTCTGACTTTCTCCCATGTCGAAGGATCTGGCGGAGTTTGTTGTTTCACTACGTTGCTGATTGACGTTGTGACACTCCTCGGCCAGTAACACTCCACCTCGTGAGTATTTGTGAACCAACAGGATGGGATGATGTCCGCCATAGGAGTCCCATCGTCCGAAAACTCTTCCGTGAACTCCACAATGCGGAATGTGCCGGACATGCTGAAAAGTTACTACTGGTAATTACTGGTCATGCAACTGACTGAAAGCCACATTCCCCTCTTCCAGAGGAAGCAGTATCAGTTTTTCCGTCAAGTCAGTCACTGGCACTCCATGCAGTTCTTGAGAAAGGTGTGTCACTCTTTTGATCCCAACAAGGGATGAATCAATGGGGTAATCGTAAAAGAACCCTTGTCTCTCGTAAAACTGACACACAGCGTACATAGCTCCTGATAACACCTCCACAATGTTCCTCACTACAGCAACTCTTCCGTCAATATTATAACAGTTGCTGCCATGAGAGGAGGAAATCATTTGGCCTTCATGCCTGTACTTCTTGTACTGCATACGAGCAGGTACATGTGGGAGAGTAGGACCACCTACATGTGGCTGTTTTGGCTCATTCCTCGTTTCCTTTTCTTCAAGAGAGAGACTGCGTTTTTCACCTACACGCCTTACGAGTTGTTGAACAGCACCTTGTGGCTTTCTTACTAACTTACTTAATGTGCCGAGATGATTTTCAAAAGGGAAACATGACACACTGTCTAGGGCACCAAACCTCCTTGCATCATCAGCCAGGTGAATTAGAGAGTGGGTGTTGTACACTAGCTGGTCTGGTCCATATATCTTAGCATAGTTGTTCACATAGCATTTCAACAGTTTGTCTGCATAGTCACAATATTGTGAACACAGAGCTGGACTGAGAAGAATTCTCATAGCTACAGACAAAAGCATGAAGTTTTTGTACCACCGCGTAGAGAGGCGGTTTTTTAAAACCACAGGGCCTGTGTACAATAAAAACTGCCTAAATTCAGTGGCCTTCCACAGTCTGAATTCACGAAGTGACCGTGGCTTTCGTGAAAAACTACTCGGGATATATTCTCTGATGGATTGCAAGTGGTTCGAAATAACCTCGATGGTGGATGATGCAAGCCGACACTTTGAAGGCCCCTGGATCCACAGACTAATAAGTCTCCTGACATTTCCCAAACAAACTAAGTGCATGTAATCCAGGACAAAGCTGTACACCATCCCTATGCCAAGCTCTTGAAGTGGTGAAACACTATGATGATGTCCTTCATCGCACCCACTTTCAAATGTTGCATATGTTCTTAGTGGTTCTGTTAAATCAGGATAAACAACCTTACTATTTAGGTAAACCCCGTGCACTACACAGCGCTCACAGGCACTGTAACCTGTATGACCTTTGATACATTTCAAGAAGGCACGGGCAGGTGCATCACAGATGAAGGCATCTGGAAGAGCGACATTATAATGTTTTCCATTGTAATCTAAACCCTCACGAGTTAACTGCTTCAAGTCCTGAATAAAATCCTTCAAATATTCACCAGCAGAAGGAGGCTTTGAGGGGCCTGCATACATACCAATGATAAATACATTAGATCTCGGAATTTCTTTGATCTTTGCCAAAATAGGCCATAAGTCATTTTTAGAGCTTTTAGAGAGGGACAAGCCATCAATGTTAACACCGAGGGTTAGAGTGTCTACTGCAGGAGGTGATTCACGAGACAGCTCTGAAATAATTGCATTTGAGACTCCAAAATAGTAGTAGCTTCCATTTCCCATCTCTTTGACCTCACAGGTTTGTACAGTTGACAACAGGGTCCTTGGATCTTTGGGTAAGTCCAGGCCACACTGCCTTAAAATAGTTAATAGTTCTGACAAGGCACTATGTGAAATATTGCGTTTTGCCGCCCAATTGGCCAATTTACATTTAACCTCACTGCAAGGATCAGAACCTTCAACAATTGCTTCACCGTGGTCAACAAAAACCATCTCAGCACCAGATTCTTGTTCCTCGGAATCTGATATTTGGCGCCTTTCCTCAGAATCTGATTCCCATTGCTCGAAATCTACTATTTGGGGCCCGTCCTCATAATCTGACTCTTGCAGGTCCCTTTCCTCGTAATCTGATATTTGGCGCCTTTCCTCGAAATCTACTATTTGAGGCCTGTCCTCAGAATCTGATTGTTGGTCCCTTTCCACCTGCAACTCTTCATGAAGATTTCCAAAGACATGGGAGTCTGTTGTATCACAAACAACATGAGACGCCAACTGTTCATTATCATTCTCTAAACTTTGGTCGTTTTCGAAGGCTTCCAAAATCCGCAACTGATCTGCAACTTTGGCATTAACTCGTCGTCGTTTGGTCCAACGGCTACATTCCATTATTATTTTAATTCCACAAATCTGTAACAGAAGAATTTAAACGTAAGGGAAATGTTCACACTTGACTACATACTACTTTTTTTCTTTTTCCTGGATTTCCAGGGCAGCCGTTTAACCACTAAAGCCTTATTTTTATACTTAAGACAAAACAGCAGATCTACAACCTCAACACATTGAACGTTTGCCTATAAACAATGTGCGATAGGGACATGAGTGGACATGGAAGTGTGCATTTCACCATTATATCACTGCTAGAAGGTAGCCCGATGAGTGTAATGACCATTTAGAGCAGGGGTGCCCGTTGTCCAGATTGTATTTCCTCTCTTCATAACTACCTTTTAACCCATGTTGACCTGAGGACGCATCTGTGTCACCATTATAGCTTTTAACCACTTTTACCATTTTAAAGTGGGGTCGCTCCCTCCAATAGGCTATCAAGTCTGTGCCAAATTCTGCCGAAAAAAGCAGCCACTGGCTGTGGATCAAAAGGAAGGACAACCACTGGGCATAGAGACCATTGGTATACGGTCAGGCTTAGGCCTGACTCAGGGAGAAGGATGCCCCTGCCATGCAGTGAATATGGAGGATATGGAATGGAGGGGGGGGTGTACCTGGGATGACAGGCACACCGTTGAGCCCTCTGGAAACGTAGTGGGCTAACATCAATGAAACAGTTGATGAAGCAGTTGATGAAGCATGGTGCCCAATAGCCCCTTTCGGGACCCTCCGTTACCTTTTCTGAAGTTTGGACGACGGTACCCTAGGGTCCCTGATAGCTTATTCCACTCTCCATAGGATGCAGATTTACCTAGTCTCTGTTCACGGAGTGATGCGCCGTTGCTTGAGTGTTGGTGAGATGTTTCAAAGATGCATAACACAGCTATAGGAGACCACCGCAACGTGTGCGAAGCAGCATTAACCACCGTTGCCGTTAAGTATTTTTAATCTTTTTTTAAAGTTTTGCTTCTCTGAAATTATCTCTTCCTCATTTCCCATGTCCCGCTTCCCACGACACAACAGCGTTATAAACATCCTGCATGTACGTGGTCGGCCAATCAGAGGCAGTAACTAGGACGTGCAGCTAGCCAGTCGCCGCTCGGGAGGCGGTACAATGGGAAGTCAACAAGGAAGTCAAGGAAGAGAGAGGAGAGAGAATTTCAGCGAAGCAAAACTTAAAAAAAAGATTAAAATACTTAACGGCAACGGCGGTTAACGCCGCTTCGCACACGTTGCGGCTGTCTCCTAAAGCTGTGTTATGCATCTTTGAAACATCACCAACACTCAAGCGACGGCACATCACTCCGCGAACAGAGACTAGGTAAATCTGCGTCCTATGGAGAGTGGACTAAGCCATCAGGGACCCTAGGGTACCGTCGTCCAAACTTCAGAAAAAGGTAACCCAGGGTCCCGAAAGGGACCCACCTGGTGCCCACCTGATGACCTCAATGAAAGTCCTACACTCCATATTCACCACTCCACTCTAACCTTCAAGAGCGCTAACTTACCATTTAGGGATTGAAACATCTAGTTATATTAGCTTTACTGTTGAAAAATAGCAGATCTACAAGCTTGTACATCTGCTATTTTCGGAGAAAAAAAGTGTATGAAAATCCTTGACATGAAAGTTAGAGCACCAGTGCTGGGTCCTTGACATGAAAGTTAGAGCACCAGTGCTAAGTTATTCAGAAAACTGCCAGATTTATTTTTTAAATCTGTTCTCAGGTCTAAATGGGTTAAATGACCAGCTCAACAGGATGTACCCACAAAACAATAAAACGTTATCCCAGTGCTGAAAAACTTGAACTACATATATACTGTATAGTACCTGGGATGCAGAATAATGGGAGGAAAGAAGACCCCCCCCCCCCCATTCTGAATGGAAGGGGTAGGTCTTAGGGTTCAGACAATATTTGCAATACTTTTGAAAACAAAGCTGTCTACTATAGTAGCTGTTGATGTCAACCAAGTGTTCTACTTGCACAGCCTATGGTGCTATTTACACGAGGATGGTGTTCATAAAAAACGGCAAAATAAAGTACCGTTTAGCGCTGTCATTTAGACGAGAACGGTGTTCTCAGGAGGTGAAAACGCATCGAAGTGAAACCGCCTCCCAGAGTGCAAATCTTTGAGAACACCGTTTCCTATGGTCTCCATATAAACAGGCAAAACGGTGAATCCGCAAAACTTATGACATCATGGCTCACGTTGGCTCACAGCGGCAGCGCATAGCCTATGTTTATTACATTGATGCAGAGCATCATTATGATATAATGGAGTTCCTGAACAAGCCTCCCTCCTCGCCTACAAAGTGCTGCTCATCAGCGATGTTGAATGTAAAACCATGATGTAAATAAAAAGCCTTGTGATAGACGGCAGCCGCGGCAGCAACGTTTATTTAATAAATATATATCATCCCGTGGCGCGCCCAGAGCAGTGTTGCGCCGCTTGCGTCTTCTTCTTGTACGTGGGTGACCTGTCTATTTGGCAGCCCGTTATCGCCACCTAGCGACAGTATAGCATAATAGCACATTATATCATAACTTCTCGTGTAAAGGGTAAGAAAAAATGAGAACGCAACGGGACTTTGACGTGTTATATGGAGATGGTCCCCGTCTAAAAGAGGCCTATGTCATCTACCTTTTGGGCACCCCATATTATTTAGAACTGCTGCAATGTCATCTACCCACCTAGCCCTAGAATGGCTCTTGTTGTTACATACAGTATGTACAGTATTTCAGACTATTTCAATTGGCAGGTGGTGTGATTAATTACCCAGCACCTATCGCAAGGCACCTGCCAATTGTGTGACCCAAACTTTTGTGTTTCCCTGGTCAATTGGTGATGACGTCTGCGGTAAACAGGACGTATTCGTAAAATCAGTCCAGCGATCATTCCGGCCCCCCCTCGCCCGGAGAGAAAGACGTTCGTGTGCATCTCGTGAAAAAGTGGAGATAATTGACTAAATACACGTTTTGTGCCAGAACTTTCACATGGATATAAAACTAGAGGAACGTATTTCACTCCACGTCTTTGGAATTATTTAATGGGTGAGTACAAACGGATCATTTATCACAACCGCCAATTTGCAACCCGAACAGAAGTTAAGCTATGTTTATGTTCTATGGCTCTATGTGAAATACTGTATGTTACTGTATGTAACAACAAGGGCCATTCCAGGGCTACTCCCCACCTAAGCACGCATATATGTTACAAACTGATAACTTAGACAGACCAGCATTGCTCTTAAGTTTTACCTTAATGTTCGAGTTTTCTCCACAACCTTGGAACAGTGCTGCAGCTGTGAACCTGCACGCATACACACACACACACACACACACACACACACACACACACACACAAAGAGAGAGAGAGCAGAGAGATAGAACACGTTTTAGCTTGATTTATAATGAGCTAATAATTATTAAAGACAATAACTCAGTGTGACACTCAGCGGGTGACATGGTCTAGCCCATGCCCACTTAACCTACATAGGACACAAACATGGGTGACCAGTTCTAACCCATGCCCACTTAGCCCATGCTTAAACTATATGGGACCCATACATGGGTGACCAGTTCTAACCCATGCCCACTGGACCAGTTCTAACCCATGCCCACTAAGCCCATAAATAACCTATATAGGACCCATCCATGGGTGACCAGTTCTAACCCATGCCCACTAACCCCATAAATAACATATATAGGACCCATACATGGGTGACCAGTGCTAACCCATGCCCACTAAGCCCATATAAACCCATAAGGGGCCCAGGTGATGGTGACCTGTTCTAACCCATGCCCACACACACACACAGAGAGAGAGAGCAGAGAGATAGAACACGTTTTAGCTTGATTTATAATGAGCTAATAATTATTAAAGACAATAACTCATTGTAAATGGAACCAAATGGACACTTTGTGGGGTGCACTTGGTTCCATTTGTACACTCCCAGAGTTACATAAACACTGCATAAGAATGACTTTGTTCACAATTTTAGCTTTATTTTGTACCAGTCCGAAACGGACCACAGACGGCCGAGATACGCCTGGGGACAGCCGCGGACCCCGCGGGCACGAGACCGCGTTTCAGACAAGGCTATGTCTCTGGGTAACATTTGTGCTACCATGAGGTAGCCACTAGCCGGCAAACAATGCTAGCTGTTTCGCGCGCGCACACACAAAGAGAGAGAGAGAGAGAGCAGAGAGATAAAACACGTTTTAGCTTGATTTATAATGAGCTAATAATTATTAAAGACAATAACTCATTGTAAATGGAACCAAATGGACACTTTGTGGGGTGCACTTGGTTCCATTTGTACACTCCCAGAGTTACATAAACACTGCATTACTTTATTCTCAATTTCAGCTTAATTTTGTCCCATTCCGAACGAGATTCCCCCCCGTCCGAAACGGACCACAGACAGCCGAGATACGACACCCGCGGACCACCACCGCGGGCACGAGACCCACGGTGCCGTGTCCCGGACTGCGTCCCCGTCCGAACGAGCTTTCCCCCGTCCGAAACGGACCACAGACGGACGAGATACGCCTGGGGACAGCCGCGGACGCGAGACCCACGGGGCCGCGTTTCAGACAACAGGTCCCGGGTACTGTGCTAGCAAAAGGTAGCCGGCAAACAATGCTAGCTGTTTCGCGCGCACAAAACTGCAAAGCTACAAGTCCAAAGCAAATGGCTATGCTAAGCCAATGTGGTCTTGGAGATCCAATAATGCTATGCTAGCGTTTTGCTATGCTAGTGTGGCTAGTGTGTCACCATTAGACCTGGAGCATTAGCCAGCTAGCTACCATTAGCAAATTTGCACCCTTACATTTTATTAGGTCCTAGGTTTAAAACACGCACATGTAAAACACGCACATAGAAACACAAGCCAGTGCTGTAAAATGAACCATGTAGAACTTACTTGATTTAATTAGAAACTGATTTCTTTCGTCTTGCCGGGGAATCTGCGATACGTAGCGTACGTGCTTCCGAGAAGACATTCATTTCAGACTGGAAAGAAAATCGATGGCTAGGACCCTTCCATCATATGATTAGCTGACTTGTGAAATGCCTGACAAAAAATGCCTGACAAAATTAACTATAATAAGCGATATTTTATAATATATTAGTTTTTTAACAGACCATACGTTTATACATTTCACACTTATTTTTTTATTTAACCCATTCAGTCACTTTTACCCTCATACTTAATTATACCTTGTCTCTTAGACACACGTCACTTATTTAATTTGTACCATTTTTTTTGCCATGCCTTTATAATTATATATAGAGAGATACTATTTTGTGTGCACTGTATGCACAAAATAAAAATTGCATTAAAACATTGCATTAACAACTTTGTTGTTCAACAAATTTATTGTACAAATACAAAATTGTACAAAAATAGTGTAGAAAAATCTTACACAGCTGCATGCATAAACAGCTCAATAAAACAAATCGTCTGCATGAACAGCTCGTATACATTTATAACAATTAAAACACTCAAACAAAATACAAAATTGTACAAAAGTGTAGAAAATCTTAAACAGCTGCATGCATAAACAGCTCAATAAAACAAATAGTCTGCATAAACAGCTCGTATAAATTTAAAACAATTAAAACACTCCAAATAAAGCTACGTCTGCATAAACAGCTCGTAATATAGAATAAAACCAAAAACTCCAAACAGCATGCATAAAACGGCTCGTAATTTAATAAAACAAAAAAGTACTCGTGATGATCTATCTACCGGCGCCTGGGCCGCCGTGTGCGGGATCCGTGTGAGGGAGAGTAGCAGTGTGTGGAACACACACACACACACACACACACACACACACACACACACACACAAATGGTCCAACCCATCCACCACCCAACCCAGCAGAGAAGGCCACCTTTGGTTGGTCTGTCAACACAAGAGATTATCACATTATTTAAAGGATTATAATTCATTACATTATTAATTATATTATTTATATGATTATAAAACATTTATTAGATTATTAATTATATTATATATATATAATTATAAAACATTTATTAGATTATTAATTATATTATTTATATGATCATAAAGTTGATGTCGGGCAGAAACCTCATATCTCAATGTTTAAACCTTTTTAGTAAAAACAGCAGATCTACAAGCTCACAGCGTGTCACATTGAGACACGTTGTGAACTTGTAGATCTGTGATTTTCTCTATTTTAGAATGTTTCTAAAATCATAATAGAATAAAGGAATGGTTTTGGAGGTCACTGAGGTCACTGAGGTGAATGAGGTCACTGAGGTCACTGAGGTCACTGAGGTGAATGAGGTCACTGAGGTCACTGAGGTCACTCATAACTCAGTCCAGAACCACCGCTATGACACATACGACCATATGTGGGCGTACGCATATACTGATGACATCAGGGATCTCCACAGACAGACAGACAGACAGACAGACATTTACATCTGATAAACTTACCGGACAGTTTCTTTGTTCTCACTGACAGTCAGCCTTGTGTCTGCAGTGGACAGCTGAGCACCATGATCTGGAATCAATACAACATGAATATTAGATCAATACAACATGAATATTAGATCAATACAACATATTAGATCAATACAACATGAATATGAACTCAATACAACATGAATATTAGATCAATACAATATGAATATTAGATCAATACAACATGAATATTAGATCAATATATTAGTATTATTAACAGTATTAAATCAGAACAGATGAATTCTCAGTTATTCCTGAAATGCTGATTATCCTACCGTCCACACGCACACGCACACACACACACACACAAACATAAAGAATGCATTGTCATGGTTTCATAACAAGCTCTACTAGGAATTCACCTGCAATCATCTGCTGCATGGTTGCCAGTTTGGGCTCCATGGTTGCCAGTTCGGAAGTTAGTGGCTTCACAGTCAACTCCATGGCTGTAAGCAGTTTGGTCTCCATCTCTGCCAGTTTAGGCTCCATGGTTGCCAGTTTGGAAGTTAGTGGCTTCACAGTCGACTCCATGGCTGTAAGCAGTTTGGTCTCCATCTCTGCCAGTTTAGGCTCCATGGTTGCCAGTTTGGAAGTTAGTGGCTTCACAGTCGACTCCATGGCTGTAAGCAGTTTGGTCTCCATCTCTGCCAGTTTAGGCTCCATGGTTGCCAGTTTGGAAGTTAGTGGCTTCACAGTCGACTCCATGGCTGTAAGCAGTTTGGTCTCCATCTCTGCCAGTTTGGGCTCCATGGTTGCCAGTTTGGAAGTTAGTGGCTTCACAGTCGACTCCATGGCTGTAAGCAGTTTGGTCTCCATCTCTGCCAGTTTAGGCTCCATGGTTGCCAGTTTGTAAGTTAGTGGCTTCACAGTCGACTCCATGACTGTAAGCAGTTTGGTCTCCATGGCTGCCAGTTTTATAAAACATTTAGATTAGATTATTAATTATATTATTTATATGATTATACAGTTGATGTCGGCAGAAACCTCATATCTCAATATTTAAACTTTTTTAGTAAAAACAGCAGATCTACAAGCTCACAGCGTGTCACATTGAGACACGTTGTGAACTTGTAGATCTGTGATTTTCACTTTTTTAGAATGTTTTTAAAATCATAATAGAATAAAGGAATGGTTTTGGAGGTCACTGAGGTCACTGAGGTGAATGACCTCTCGTGGCTTATTGCTTAAACCGTTACTGTTCATGATGAGGTCATCTGCGGTGGAACACTTTATTTGAGAAAGAAAATCTCAACGTTGTGAATTATCCTTTTTTTCATGTGCATTGTCACTTGTCAACACTACTTTATTCAGACCAGTGTGTGTCCACTGGAAACCTCGTATGAATCTGATCTCAGGTCAGAATGGGTTAATCAGGCCCAGGCCGTAGCGTAACGGTCTGGGCACCGGACTGGTGATCCAGTCGCGGTGTGCCGCGGGTTCGACTCCCGGACCCGACACGGCCCCTACCGCATGTCATCCCCCCATCTCTCTCCCGTTTCCTGTCAGCCTACTTTCTATCCCTTAAAAAATCAATAAAGGCGTAAGCCGCAAAAAAAAATATCTTAAAAAAAAAAAGAATGGGTTAATCAGACCAGTGTGTGTCCAGTGGAAAACCTCGTATGAATCTGATCTCAGGTCAGAATGGGTTATTCATCATACTTTTCAGGTGCATATCATGCAATGCAATAATACAAAAATAAACGATGAATTTGATTACAAAAATAAATAATAATAATAATAAAGTCAACATTTTGGGTTAAAGCTGTGGTGGCCTTAATAGTTGTTTCCTGTATGCATCTACCTTTTGTCCAGCACCAGCGATGAACTGGGTGTGGGCAAGACGTCTGCTTTTTAAACAAGGCCTTAACCCATTCTGACCTGAGATCAGATTCATACGAGGTTTCCACTGGACACACACTGGTCCTGATTAACCCATTCTGACCTGAGATCAGATTCATACGAGGTTTCCACTGGAGACACACTGGTCCTGATTAACCCATTCTGACCTGAGATCAGATTCTAAAAAATGTCAGTCGTTCTTCGATTCTTTTCAAAAATAGCAGATCTACAAGCTCGTAGCGCGCCACCGAGTGGCGAATGTCAGTCGTTCTTTGATTCTTTTCAAAAATAGCAGATCTACAAGCTCGTAGCGCGCCACCGAGTGGCGCGCTACGAGCTTGTAGATCTGCTATTTTTCAATAGCTAAAGCATAACATGATGCTAACACCAAAATGGGTTCCCGTTCAGAATGGGTTAATAGTTGTCACAGCTAGAACATGTCAGGCAACAAAACTCCATGCAATACTCACATTTCACGCCCAGGCCTGTATTCACACCCGTCAGTGTAAGACACAGCATCCCCAGACACACAGCAACACCCACAGAAACTCTGAAAGAACTTCTCCCTGTGAAGACAAAAACAAGATAAGAGTGTAAATGCCGTTAGCTAAACCCAACCGGACCAAAGTACTTTGAAATTACCTCTAAAATACTTTTACACATAAGGTGAATCACTTCTATAACTGTCCTCGGCCTCAAATCTCCTCTCCTCTGTCTCACATTATTTGTCAAGACTGGACAAGCATAAATATATGTAGACGGCTTTCAAGGATGAGAGGCTTGAACTATTGACAAGTTAACAAATGGTAACTATCTTGATTATTACTCTTAGAGTCCTTGATTGGTTTAATGAAAATGGCCGGGAAGCCTGATGGAGGGGAAAGGAACTGGTCTCTATACTGCCTCCCCCTGGCCAGCCGGGGCGCCTGATGGAGGGTAGGCTTTACATTAAAGGTGGAGTCATCCCACTGAGGAGGGTAGGCTTTACATTAAAGGTGGAGTCATCCCACTGAGGAGGGTAGGCTTTACATTAAAGGTGGAGTCATCACACTGAGGAGGGTAGGCTTTCAACACCTTTAAACTGTCTTTGCTTCTTTAAGTAGTAAACGTATGTTCTTTATTTCGTCTGGCTTATGAAATTACCTCATATGGCAGCTAGAGATGCTCCGATCGATCAGTGGCCGATTAGAATCGGCCGATCACCTTTCTGTGCAAAATTCACAGATCCGCAAAACCGATCAAAAAAGCTAAAAGTTGAGCAGTTTACATCTAAAAGAATGTGTATACTTGTACAGTCGCTAGTCTGACGCTAAATGATCTATATTTACATAACGTTAAGAAGTCCTAACTCTAGTCTGACACTAGTCCTATGGTATATATTTACATACCATAAGAAGTAGCACTAGTCTGGCGCTAGTCCTATGGTCTATATTTACATACCAGAGTAACAAAGTGCATGTTTACTTTACCTGCCATCTCTTTTCCCAACTCCACCCGCATCTTGTCTTTTTGGAGCTGGAGTTCAGCCTTAGCGTTTCCCAACTCCACCCTCATGTCAGCCATCTTCTCTTTTTCGTTTCCCAAATCCACCATCACGTCAGCCATCTTGTCTTTTTGGAGCTGGAGTTCAGCGTTAGTGTTTCTCGACTCCACAATCATCTTGTCTTTTTGGAGCTGGAGTTCAGCGTTAGTGTTTCTCGACTCCACCCTCATGTCAGCCATCTTCTCTTTTTCGTTTCCCAACTCCACCATCACGTCAGCCATCTTGTCTTTTTGGAGCTGGAGTTCAGCGTTAGTGTTTCTCGACTCCACAATCATCTTGTCTTTTTGGATCTGGAGTTCAGCGTTCATCTTCTTCATCATGTCTCTGATCTCCTTCAGGTCGGAGGGGGTCTCCTCCTCGGGTAGAAAGACACCATCCTGTTGAACACAGTCATGTTGTATCATTTAGACATGAAGTACTGTACTGTACTGTACTGTACTGTACTGTACTGTACTGTACTGTACTGTACTGTACTGTACTGTACTGTACTGTACAGCATGAGCTCTATTGAACAACATTATGTCTTGGAAGAGGTCATTAGTAAGACAAATAAAGATATGAATTAGAACGTTAGAATGTTCTATAGTTATACAGTGAGTGCAATGACATTAGAATACATCCTGTGTTCTATAGTTAAATGACGTTAGAATACATCCTGTGTTCTATAGTTAAATGACGTTAGAATACATCCTGTGTTCTATAGTTAAATGACGTTAGAATACAGCCTGTGTTCTATAGTTAGATAACATTAGAATACATCATGTGTTCTATAGTTAGATGACGTTAGGGCATCCTGTGTTCTTTACCATCTCCTGTTGCACTTTGTGGACGGCGACAATAATCCCACTCTTATGCATCTTGTACAGTCCTTCTGTCACTGGAGTGCATTCTGGGAACAACACAGACACAACATTGATTCAGAAGCTCAGAACAACACAGACACAACATTGATTCAGAAGCTCAGAACAACACAGACACAACATTGATTCAGAAGCTCAGAACAAGCCCCATGGACTGCAGTGGTTTGTTCAGGTAAAACTGAACTAGTGTCCACATATGGTATTGCAAGAGTAGCGCTACTGCTAATGCTTCAAGCCCCCAAAACGGAGACGGAGAAGTGAAGCTCGAGTCGCCTGGTGGCCGACTCTGGAAGTTCAGCTTACAAAATCTGGGGTCGGATTAATGAATGAGCGAACACGGTTTTGACCAATGGGCTCGATTGACGAGGTTGCGCACAGAGGTGACACTGCAGCGCATGAGAGACATAACTCTACGATGCAAAACGTCACGGAGGAGCCAAACATGGAAGAAGGGCGGGAAAGGGGAGAGTATCTATGTTCCTCTGGGTCTACGTTCCCTGCTTATAAGCATAGACCTAACCCTAAGGTAAGTAGGGGAACATAGAACCAGGGGAACATAGAACTCAACTCAGTGAACATCACCAGTTATCTACAGTAGGTCGGAGGTATAAAACCATTTAACTTAGCAAGTGATTGCAGGACAGTGTTCTCACCTGTAAAAGTTGGTCTTTGGTCAGGATCTTGGCTCCAGCACCTCTCAATGAGTTGTACCAGCTCCTCCAGCCCTGGGACCTCCATTCCTTTAACTTCCTCTAGGGACGGCCTTCTTCCACTGGAACCATCAAACAGTTTGATGATCTGACCTTTGTCTGAGAGAGTGGAGAGGACCATAGAGTGGAGAAGACCACAGATAGACCAGAGATAGAGGACCATAGATGATTGCAGGGGATGAGAAGTAGAGAAGAAAATACTTTAGTAATACACAGATTGGGTGATTTTCAACTTGTGTTTCTAATTGTTGAATTAACATTAAGTCAAAGAATGGAATCTGTGAGGCTGAGATAGGTAGTTCTGACAAAGCCATCTGCTTGGTTGATATAGCCATCTACCCGTGCTTCAAACGAGCATGACAGCACAGCTAATCAAAATAAAACACCAGCTGTGGTCAGATGGAGTCTCACAGAACAGAGCTAAGTGGCTAACTTAGCAGTTTGCATGAGAAGTTTGTGGCTGTAGAGGCTAAATCCACCATGAAAAATTATTACATTTCCATCGAATATCTATATTATATCGAAAATATTGAGCTAGGGCTGAGTAAAGGGAATTACTCACGTAAAACGCTCCACAGCAGCATAGCGTAACTGAAATAAAAAGAGAGACTGATCAGCAAATAGTTTACATATCAACGCATCACACATTAAACTATAGTTTACATATACACACATCACACATTAACTAATTTACATATACACAAATTAAACCACTGGGTTAAACAGTCCGTGGTGAGACAAAATCGGTTGAAAATTCAGTGAGTTTTGTCATAATTTTAATAGCGGAGAGATCGCCTGCTTGAATGGACATAGGCCTAAATGCATTGGATTAACCCTTGAATGGACATAGGCCTAAATGCATTGGATTAACCCTTGAATGGACATAGGCCTAAATGAATTGGATTAACCCTTGAATGGACATAGGCCTAAATGAATTGGATTAACCCTTGAATGGACATAGGCGTAAATGCATTGGATTAACCCTTGAACGGACATAGGCCTAAATGCATTGGATTAACCCTTGAATGGACATAGGCCTAAATGCATTGGATTAACCCTTGAATGGACATAGGCCTAAATGCATTGGAAGGCTGTGACAAGTCCCTTACAGTGCGATACGCGTCGCTCCAATGAATCGCAGCGCTCAATGAGGCATCATTTTATATCGTTTTATATAGCAGGCTTTTTATATCTATGGTGATGAATACCTGTAGACATCATAGGCACAGGTGGCTCTGTATGACGGGGAGAAGGCCTCTGGAGGCATAAAGAAATGTGTCCCCAACCCTCTGAAACGGGTGGGTGTTACAGCGTTGTCAAACCTGGCAAGGCCAAAGTCAGTTATCTGGAGAGAGAGAGAGAGAGAGAGAGAGAGAGGGGGGGGGGGGGGGGGGGGTTATTGGTCTAGAGGAGATCAGTCACAGTCTCTCATCAGTTTCATCTTAAAATAAAGCCAGTTAGTGACGACAGATTTAACAAGTTAAATAAACTAAATGTACTACTACTACTAGGGCTGTCCCCGACTAAGGATTTGTATAGTCGACTGATAGATGAATACATTTGCTGTTAGTCGACTAATAGTCGACTGAAATAATAATATATATTTTTTTTTGTGAACATGGACTGAGAGGCTTGTCATTAGCCAGATTGAGCACAGCAGGTGAGATTGAGATTCTGGAGTCTATCAGGCCAGCACACTGTGCGATTCAAGTCACAGGCAGTGGCACATTGCCACACAGGCAGACACACTCCACATGCACATTGGAGATTTGAACAGTCAGAATGTTCAAATGTGTTTATGTCCCCCACATACCTAATGGAATAATACTATATTTTTGTATATTTTTGTAAATATTGTATTTTTATATACAATATTTTGGGTTAGGGTTGGGGTTTTTTGATGAACATCGACTAAGAGGTGGTCAGTCGACTGAGACCTGTTCCTAGCCCTAACTACTACTACTAGTACTATACTTACTACTACTTAGTAAGTTAGTAGCCACAGAGCACCTCATCCTTTGAGGATTCATGGCCCAACTATCTTTAACTTCCTGAAGAACTTCCACAGTGATACAGACAAATATCCTACTATATCACATGCCTGTTTTTGTTTAGTGTTTTTTGCTTCATACAATAACAGAAAGAATGGAGATTATCATGAAGAGTGCTAGAAGGTGGTATTAATCCCCCCAAAAAGGGACTCACCTTAACATTTAGGCTGGAGTCCAACAGTATGTTGTCAGGCTTCAGGTAGAGACTCACCTTAACATTTAGGCTGGAGTCCAGCAGTATGTTGTCAGGCTTCAGGTCCTTGTGGATCAGAGCAGGTGTGAGAGTGTGAAGGTAGTTCATGCCCAGAGCCACTTGGTGAGCCAGTCGAAAGACCAGAGGCCAGGGTGGCAGGTCCTTTAGTTTTTTCTGGTGATGGTTGGAGGTGGTCAAAAAAAGAGTTTATTTCACAATATCAGAAACACAAATAAATAAACCTTCAAATGATGCATGTCTGCAGCTAATCTGAAAGGGATGATGATCAGCATTGCCTGCGACAACTTTTAAGCATTCTTAAAGCGCAATATTTATTTTCTTTGTCAGTGTCCCAGGGGAGATTAATTTACGTCCCAAATACATATGTTTAGGTCCCAAATACATATGTTTAGGTCCCAAATACATATGTTTAGGTCCCAAATACATATGTTTAGGTCCCAAATACATATGTTTAGGTCCCAGAGACGTCGGGATTGCCTTAGTCTGGAGCCCTGGTGTCTTGGAACTGTTGCAGGAACCAAGTAATCCCTGATATAGGCCTACTTTGATATACTGTGATATTCTGTGATAGTCTGTGCAAAGGGCATAACACAAACATTGCACATACTTTGTACGGGAATGGAGTAGTTATTATTATTATTATTTATAAATGAATAAACCATAAATAGGTAAAAAGCTTACCTGCAAGGAGCCGAGGGATCCTCTCTCCATCAGCTCCATGACCAGACCCACACTTACGGTGGCCATTGTGGGTCTTATTCCCCTGAAGACTCCCACAGTCCTGATGACATAGGGGCACTGTGCATGTAGCATAGAGCGAGCCTCACGGACTAAATCGTCATTCGAACGCCTGAAGATGACACATGATGACATACATGACACTAGGGTTGATCTGAAGATGACACATGATGACATACATGACACTAGGGTTGATCTGAAGATGACACATGATGACATACATGACACTAGGGTTGATCTGAAGATGACACATGATGACATACATGACACTAGGGTTGATCTGAAGATGACACATGATGACATACATGACACTAGGGTTGATCTGAAGATGACACATGATGACATACATGACACTAGGGTTGATCTGAAGATGACACATGATGTAGGGACTTTAGGGTTGACAATTGGAATTCCGAGTCCAGTAACGTAAAAGTACCTTAAAATGTTACTTAAGTCAAAGTACTTGATTACTTTCCAGCACTTTTCCACTTACCCGTTATCAAGACCCAATATCTTCACAGCAACGTCCCATCCCCAATGAAGATGCCCCACCTTCCAGACTTGAGCAAATCCACCTGCACCAATCACCGTCCAGGTCGGCTCCAAACTGCTCTGATCCATCACTGTTAGATCGACTGCATTGGAGCTGGACTGTGCCATTATTCACTGAAGAGAGGGAGAGAGGATATGTAATGGCTGCATTAAGGCTCTGGGACCGCTCTGGTCCATAGCCCTAATGCTACATTCTGCCCTGCATTAAGGCTCTGGGACCGCTCTGGTCCATAGCCCTAATGCTACATTCTGCCCTGCATTAAAGCGCAAATAACATGCATTTTAAAACTGCTTTTAATATTTAATAATCATATGGTCTATGTCCAAAGTTATTTCTAATGGCTTGAGCCTCAATCACCACTCTGATATAACTAGTCCTTGGCATTTCTTTCTGGACTTTGAAAGCAGTTTTAGCTGCAATACCACAATGTCCTGAGGTGGTGGGGTTGCTGATATGCAGATTATTAAAATATTTGGGTCATTATAATACTGATGCTAGATAAAACAAGGCTTGTTTCCATTCCATGCCAGCTTGGAAAATCAACAATGGTGGACATTGTAAACAAAGTGGAAATGCAAATTTGGAACTCAAGACTGAAGAAGAGGAGGAATTATACAAAGTAGGGTGACATTGATGACATCACGATGAGGCCAAAATCAGTTGAGCTGTTCCTGAGAGCAATTTCCATTAAAACACCCATATGACATGAAGGCCTAATTGTTCAAAATTGGTTATTTGTGGGGATAGAAAACACACATGGGAGCCCCAAAAACACAAAAGAAATTGGAAAAGATGAATTTTATGTTATAGGTCCTTTAAGGCTCTGGGACCGCTCTGGTCCTTCCTACTATAAATGTGTGTGTGTGTGTGTGTGTGTGTGTGTGTGTGTGTGTGTGTGTGTGTGTGTGTGTGTGTGTGTGAGGTTGTGTGTGTGTGTGTGTGTGTGTGTGTGTGTGTGTGTGTGTGTGTGTACGGTTGTAATGCACATAACTCGAGAACCGTTTTCCCCACCGACTTCTAATTCGACACGCGTGTTCCACACCCCCGCAGGGAGTGCAGTGCCCGCTATCGAGTCGGTCGGACCCACGGTTCTCCAGAACCACCACAAAAGGCTCTGCTCAGGCTTTGCCAGTGGGCCTAATCAAGCCTAAATCCCCTCACCTCACACCTGTGCAATTTCCAGCCTCTGCCTCAGCCAGTTGATTGCCATGGCCTCGGTCAGAAACTGTGACTTGTGAGACGATTCTAAGATGACCCAATGTTATTCTCCATAGAGAAATTACTTCCGCAAACCAGGGGATGAGCGAATGACGTCAGGACTTTGGTTGTCTATAGACAATATACAAGCCGACACTACATCGATCTGAACTTATAGATCGGATATTTCCGACAAACACGTTGGATTTAAAGGAGGAAAATAGCAGACTTGGTACAGAACCAAATATCAAATTAGCAAATTAACTCTGAATTTGGGGGTAAAATAGTAAAACAGCTGACATATGAAAAAGATAATGTAATTTGCAAGTTTGGTTCTTTTTTATGAATATAAATCATATACTTTTGAGTAATTATGTAATTTGCTCCCGTGCTCCAGTCCAATAACTAAGCTAATGAATTAATTAATTACAAAATGTTCCTTTTTTTTTCACTGACAAAAACGTAATAAAAGCTAACCTATGAGCACTAAAACTAAGACTAAATATTCAGATAATTTTGTCAACAAGTAAAAACTAGACTAACATTTTAGGGAGGGACTCGTGGAGAACAGTATAACTTAAATAAAAACAACTGGGTTTCCGAGGCTAAGTAGAACTAAAATACTTTTCTTTGGGTTGCACTCTGAAAATACCAGATCTACAAGTGTAAAATCAGCAATTGTGGCAAAAGCAACTGTAGATTTAGTTGACTAAAACCTTATATTAATAGTAGCCTAAAAGTAAAACTAAAACATTTCACATGACTAACATTATGACTAAAATTAAATGTATTAAAAAGACCATGACTGAAACTACATACATTTGCTGTGAAAATAAACAGTGGTTGAATTCAGTTGAATTCCATTAAATTGCACGGCGTGATCAACAGCACTTACCTGTCACAAGTCCTGATGAATCCACAACGCTTCTGATGTCTGAGATGACTTAATGTCTCAGTCCGTCACAGTGTCAGCTATAAATGACTAAATGTAAGAGTTGAATGTGTCAGAGTCTCAGTCCGTCACAGTGTCAGCTATAAATGACTAACTGTAAGAGTTGAATGTCTCAGAGTCTCAGTCCGTCACAGTGTCAGCTATAAATGACTAACTGTAAGAGTTGAATGTGTCAGAGTCTCAGTCAGTCACAGTGTCAGGTATGAGCTGATAATGTCCTTTGACGATGAGCAGCTTCTTTATAAGGCCAGTTGGGCAAACGAACCAATGTAGCTCCTCCCACACTGTGGAAGTCTCAACATGTCAACAACAAAGCCAATCACTCCGGCCTTTGATCATGAGTTGATTGATTGTCATCGTAGGAAGTCACGTGTGGTGACCAAAGTCAGTTTGATCATGAGCTGAGTCATTGTAGGACTTTAATTCATTCATCTCTGCATACAGTATAATATACTGTAGCAAAAAAAATATTTTTTGAATTGGAATCATGACTAAATTAATATGTGTTTATTTTATTTTATTTAAATGCATTTATCATACTTCTGTTAACTTTATTAACTTGAATACAAATACATTCAACATAAAACATAAATAACGTTTTAATACTAGTTATTAAGACACTATATAGACTGAAGCATCTTTGCTAAATATTTACGCATTTACGTTGCATATGTAATGTCACTTAATATGCACTTTACCGTCCAAATTAACAAATACAGTAAAGTAATAAAACTGATCATGTTTGGAATTGTAACAACTGAAATCAATAATAATATTAATATCAGTATTATATTGAAGCAGGGTTGTAGGAGGTGGGATTGTAACAACTGAAATCAATAATAATATTAATATCAGTATTATATTGTAGCAGGGTTGTAGGAGGTGGAATTGTAGCAGCTTAAATCAATAATAATATCAGTGGGATATTAGCCTGCGGGACGCAGTGAAGGTGTAGCTGCATGTTTTCATATTTATTTAAACGATCTACCAAGTGAGATACAATCTGATGTCTAACTTTTTGCGGATGACACAAACATATTTAGAAGTATTACCAAGGAAACTGACAAAGCTAAACTTCAGGCAGATCACCAGAGTACCAGCAAAGTAAAGCAAAGTTACCATGTTTACCCAGGGTAACTGGACCAAGGAAAGGAAAGGTACTATGTTTACCCAGGGTAACTGGACTAAGGAAAGGAAAGGTACTATGTTTACCCAGGGTAACTGGACTAAGGAAAGGAAAGGTACTATGTTTACCCAGGGTAACTGGACTAAGCTCAAGGACTTGTTTACAGCCAGGCCCTGCTCAGAGAACATTTCATGGTAGGGGTTCAATGCCTTGCTCAAGGGCACTTCAGCGGTGGTAATTTTAACGTGCCGGTCCGGGGATACGAACTATAGCGACCTTCCGATATCAAGACCGCTCCGCAAACCGTTCGGCCACCGCTGTCCAGCAACCTGTGTGACGGGTAGTTACTGGAAATAAATCCAGATAAATGTAAACAGTTGCACATTAAAAAAAACAAAGAACAACTTGGATAATTCTACAGTTGTAGATTTGGTGGTTCATCAAGTAGAGGGAGAAAGGGACATAGAGGTGGTTGTTGATCATTCACTAGAATTTCAAACGTATATCTCTGAAAAACGTTAAAAAACAAAAACAAAAAAAAGGCAAACTCCATGTTTGGGATAATTAGAACATTTTTACATTTAGGTAAAGAATAATTTACACTGAAATCCTTGATGAGATCTCATCTTGAATCTGCAGCTCAGTCTGCTGCTCTTACAAAATCAAATAGGCCAATATAGAGACAAATAGACAAGCTTCAGAGGAGGGCTGATAAATTAGTACCAGGTCTGACAGAACTGTCATGTACAGTTACCAATATTAGTGTATAGGAGACACAAAGGAGATATGATTACAGTTATCAACATTAGTGTAAGAGAGTGTCGCAGTCCTGCCCCCTCGAGAGACCCGGAAAATAATTATCCGTTCATTTTCCTCAGACTTTTCAAAAAGTATTTATTTAAAGACGTTTACGCCGCGGACAAAGTTGTCCTGACAAATCATGACAATAAACACACTGTTTTGGGCCGAACAAATAATTAGAAAGAAGAAAAAAACAGCAGGTTACAACACTTTTTTTGTTGTTTTTCCTTCTTTGTAATTATTTGTTGTTTGTTGTCATGATTTGTCACAAATCGAAACGCTTAAAAGGTCTTTAAAGGACCACTTCACCACTTTTCAACCTATCTTCATATAATATCATCTGCAAACTTTTTTTGATAACACTGCCCTTAATTCCATCTGCCAGTCTTTTGTGACATTAATAGGGCTCTTTAGCAAACTACCGCATAACTCTAATTTGAAATGCGGTGCGGTAAAAGCAAAAGAAAACATAATCTTCTCCAGGCAGGACTACACCTCGGCGTCTGCTGCCTACTTCTGCTGGTGCCTGTTCTAACCACCTACAACTCACCGTGGACTGTGGCTAGAGAGCAACACTGTTTGGAGCACACCTTGGCTCCACTTGGCATTCTACCAATGATAAAAACAAAACTGACATTTTTTGGACATGGATATGCTGTCGTCTTTGAACGGGTTCTCAAGGACGGCCGTGCTCAGATCATCGAGTCAACACGCACAACTACTACCAGACGAACGAGCAACAGTTGGCACACAACCAAAATTTTTGTATTGCTGTTACTATTAGCCGGGGACGTTCAACTAAACCCTGGACCCTCCTCGCAACAGGGCGGCTATGCAACGAACATCATCCCGCCGGCGCAGTTAACATCTCCAGCGACAGAAACCCTCCACCTGACTGCAACACCATCTTTAACAACCCCGCAACTCACCGGAGAGACTGTTGCCCCCGTTGCCGCGGCGTTGGGTGGCGTTTGTCCATTCATAACCGCGATAGACGGGGGTCGACTGGCCGACGAGAGGGGTTGTTTGGCAGGAGCACGGACGGGTGATCGATCCATCGTCGCTGGAATCAACGCGCCATGCCGACAGGAATCCACAGGTGACACAGAGTCTATGGGGCTCGTGCAACGACCACTGTTACATCACGGGGAAACGACAAATAACGCAACGCTGTACCAGCTTGAACACACGGCTGTTCCAACAGCAGCGGAGTTTGATCGGCCCCGGGCCGCTGCCATTGACACTCGGGTGAGTCCTGAGGTTGTGTATGCCTCTCCAACAACAAACAGTATACAACGCGACTCATCTGGGACAGTAGTAGTACAGTGTAAACAGAAACGGCATCCCGCGAGGGTCAAAAAACAACAACAACTGTCACTTGAATCACGTCATCGCGCAGCATCAAAACAGAGACGGTTCAAGCTCTTTCAAACTGTAAACCACGCACAGGTCATATGGAACCCACACTCAAAACCCAAAGGATTATTGGGAGGTCAATTAAATATCAGAAGTCTGTTACCTAAAATAGATCAGATCAGGAAAGTACTAATTGACTCCAACTTGGATTTCCTGTGTGTAACTGAGAGCTGGCTGAACAGCAATGTCTCCACTGACCGAGTTAACATATCTGGATACACATGTTTTAGGAAAGATAGAACAGGTAAAGCAGGGGGGGGTGTTCTAATCTATATTAGGGAATGTATTAAATGTGTGGAGCTTGAATTGGCTGTAAACGTGGAGTGTCTGGGAATCAATGTAATACTTTCTCCCAACATGAATTTTAACATAGTTGTACTCTATAATCCTCCATCTCATAATGCTGATTTTTATAATGAATTGAAAAGTCTTCTCTCTGCTTGTGATAAATGTAATGAGACTATATTTTTGGGGGACTACAATGTAAATTGGGCTGATAAAAAGGGCAAATTAAAACTGAAATCTGTAATGGATAAACATAAATATAAGCAGTTGATTGATAAACCCACTCGCATCACTAGGACGAGTGGAACCCTTATAGATCTGATTTCCACAAATAGACCCGAGAGAGCAATAAAAACATATAATCTTATCACTGGACTTTCAGATCATAATATGACCCTGATTGTAAGAAAACAGGAAAACGTCTGGTTCACCATAGTAAAACGGAAGGTCGAACCTCAACGACAGGAATCCCTAGGGCGAACATAGTTAACTTTGAACACGATTTAATGGAAATAAACTGGGAAGGTGTAACTAGAGAACAGGACTTAAATAATAGTGTGAATACTTTCGCCTCAATTTTGGGCAATTTAATAAATAAATACACCAAAACATGGACAAGTAGGGCAAAGAAATATTCTCTCCCCTGGTTTAATAATGACATCTTCCAGCTCGCTAAAAAGCGAGATCTTGCTCTTAAAAAGTCTCTAAAGACAAAAAACACTACTGATCACCTGCTCTTCACAGGTTTGAGGAACAAAGTGCTGTCTGAGCTAAGGAAAGCCAGGAGTAACTACTTCCACAAACTTATTGAAGAGGCCAATGGCAACAGCTCTAAGCTATGGCAGCACATCAACAGAGTAGCAGACTCTAGTAGGCATAAACACGCTAAAATAAATTGTTTGAAAGTAAACAATGGCATTGTGGATAACAATGTGGCCATGGCAAATGCTTTCAACAATTTGAGGAATTGTCCAGTAATTTCAGACCCACTGAGTCACCCTATGAGGAGACTGACAATGCTCATCCAGATGATTTCCAAATCAAAGAGGTGTCTAGTGATGCAGTAAAGAAATGCATCGCAAACATGAGTAGCTCAATGTCAAAGGACATCCATGGTTTATATGCTGTACTAATAAAGTAAAAAAATCTGACCTGCTTACTAGAGCCTATCACTTACTTAGTTAACTTATCTATAAAAACAAAAAGATTCCCAGAGAGCTGGAAAACGGCAATAATTGCCCCGATCCACAAGTCAGGGGACAAGGACTTGGCTAGCAATTATAGACCCATTGCTCTTCTTCCTGTTGTCTCAAAAATATTAGAAAAGATCGTTGCCATGCAACTAACTGAATATTTGGAGTCTAAGCAACTACTGCACCCACAGCAGTTTGGATTTAGACCCAAACATTCTACCGAGACAGCTAACTGTTACTTACTTGACGGGTTCAAAGGTCTACTGGTGAGGGGACAAGTTGTGGGGACAGTGTTCTTGGACCTAAAAAAGGCCTTTGACACTGTCCATCATGGAGTCTTGTTGTCTAAGTTAAAACATTTCAAAGTGTCAGCAGAAGCTTCACAGTGGTTTAAGTCATATCTGGGAGGGAGACAGCAGTGTGTCAGGGTCAATGGGGAGAAATCATTGCTGCTCCCCAATAACATGGGAGTGCCCCAAGGGTCGGTACTTGGACCACTGCTATTTACTATGTACATTAACGATCTTCCTAATACCTGCCCAGGCGTTAGCTGCCAAATGTATGCTGATGACACTGTCATCTATACATCTGCTAAAACAGCCAGCATGGCAGCTGCGCAGCTGACACAGGAACTAGAGAACATCTCCAACTGGCTAGAGTCATCACAATTAACTTTAAATGTTCAAAAAACAGTTTCAATGTGTATCTCCATCCGCAGCAGGCCTGCTGCTGATACCTTTGAGGTACGCATCAAAAATGAAACTCTTATGGAAATGGGTGAAGTAAAATATTTAGGAATAATCTTGGATAAAAACTTAAAATTTGAAAAACAGGTAAAGCATATATGCAAGAAGGTCAAACCAAATCTAAATTGTTTTCGTCATATTAGAAGGGACCTATCAGCCAAAACTGCACAGCTGTATATGCATGCTATGATTTTCTCACACCTATCATACAGCATCACAACATGGTCACAATCCTCTCAAACTGTCTTAAAACCAATAACATCAATATACAAACAGGCTATAAAAATCATGGATCAAAAACCAATGAGATGGCACATTTGTGGTGTTCTAAAAAAACACAACCTTTTTACATTTGAAAATTTTGTATTTTTTTCTACTATCAAATTGTTTTTTAAGTGTTTACAGGGTCATGTCTCACCTTTGTTCTCTGGACTGATAGTTAGACTTCCGAGCTCTGGTAGAGCAACCACTCGCGCCTCAACAAGTGGTAACTGTGTTGTTCCCAGGTGTAACAACATATTCGGACAGTCTGCCTTTTCAGTAAAGGGAGCTAACTTATGGAACTCCTTGCCTACGGTCTTAAAACTAGAGACGGATGGTAATGTGTTCTATAGAGGTCTCAAACTATGGTTGAAATCAGATCAACTGTGCTCACATGTATAGCTCCTGACTGGTTACGAGAATGATTATGTTTACTTTTGTACTGGAGGTTATGTAATGTACTGTAACCTTGCTGTAAATTTCACTTGAATGTACTTTTTATTGAATGTACTTCTTATTTTTAGATTGGGTGTTCTTTTAACTTTGTATTTTCAGAAAAGTCTCCTATGGACAAGTGGTGAAAACTAGCACTCGTGCTAACACACTGTAAACGATGCATCTACAAGTTGTACAATTGTGCAATGAGCAATGTGATTGTTATGTCCATATCAAATAAATAAACATAAACATAAACATAATAGGTCCTCACTAATAATCATGAAAAAATGGCACAATTTTTTTCTACTCAGTCTGTGTCTCATAGGAGGGCTGTGGGCAGTTCAGAAACCGTCTTCCAGTGACATCATCGATGGGGAATCCAAGCTAATAGAAACTGCAGGCTTTCTAGTCCTGAAAAGTTGCAATGCGAAAATGGAAGCCGCCGTTCTCACGATAATGAAAATCTAAACATTTTTGTAAAGAAATCTTGTTTAAAAAATAATCTGCCTAATGATGATGTCACTGGGAGACGGTTTCTAAACAGCCCTCCTATGAGACACAGACTGAGTAGACCCTACATACAGAAGTCTGCAAATCCATTCTCCGTACCCAGCGAAAAACACCAAATAATGCATGTAGGGCAGAATTAGGACGATACCCACTCATAATAAAAAATAAAAAAGAGAGCACTTAAGTTCTACAACCACCTAAAAGAAAGTGACCTAGATGCACTCCATAACAAGGCACTCACACACAGCGAAACTCTAGAGAGATGCCCCCTCAGCCATCTGGCCCTGGAACTCCGGGCACAAACACAAACAGAGCCACGAGATAGAAAACCCATTGGACTAAACCAAATTATAAAACAGCAAAAGGAAAACTATCTGACACATTGGAAAGAAGCAACACAAAAGCAGAGTAAACTAGAATGCTATCTGGCCCTAAACAGAGAATACACAGTGGCAGAATTCCTGAGCACCGTGACCGACCCAAAACAAAGAAAAATCTTAACTAGGTACAGACTCAGACTCAGCCTTTCTCGCGATCGAGAAAGGCTGTCATAGGCAGACCTGTATCCCGAGAGAAGACAGACTATGCACCCACTGCACACTAAATGAAGTGGAAACCAAGCTACACTTCCTAACCATCTGTCCATTGTACCAAGACATCAGAGACACATACTTCCCACAGATTACAACCACACACAGAGATTTTGAAAACATGACCAATGACAAAAAACTCCCATATCTGCTGGGCGAAGTACAACAATGTGCAAACACAGCAGCAAGATTTATGAGTTGCTGTGATAGGAGAAGGATATCAAATGGAACACAACCACCCTAAAGACTAATTATTGTGTATATTTCTGCACTATACCTGCATTGAGTGACCTTGGTACATATAATTTGATCTATTGAAGATTCTGACCTCCAAATGTACATCATTTTCGTTTTGATTGTATTGCTGTATTGTTGTATTGTTCTTCATGCTTTGGCAATGTAAACGTATGTTTTCTCATGCCAATAATGCCCTTTGAATTGAATTGAGTAGAAACAAATCGTGCCAATTTTTCATGATTATTAGTGAGGACCTATTATATTAAGATAGGTTGAAAAGTGGTGAAGTTGTCCTTTAAGACTAAGGGTGTGCACACAGTTGTCTTTCAACCCATAATTAAATAATATTGGTTTGATATCATTGTCTCTCAAATTCTGGCAGCACACACACACACACACACACAGACACACACACACACACACACACACACACACACACACACACACACACACACACACACACACACACACACACAGACGTTGCAGTCGCTTGTAAATATTAGAGGTATTATTAAAGGAGGAATAATCGATGAAAGTTAAATTGAGGTTGGGGGGGAGTCAAGGAAAGGAGATAAAACAAGAAATCATTGTATACAATATTGATTAAAGTACCACAGAGTGTCACAGCAGGTCTGCTGGGCAAAGTTCAACAAAGTGAAACTCATCAACAAGATGTGTGATAGGATTAGGATATCACATGGAACACAAAGACTACTAATCATTGAGTGTATTCATGCACTGAATTTGATTTGATTTGCATTAAGGATCCCCATTAGCTGGTGCCATGGCAACCAGCTAGGCTTCCTGGGATCCACAGAAAAAACATACAAATACCAAATTATTAAATCTTAGTACTCGAATAAATGGTAAATGGTGCATTTATATAGCGCCTTTATCCAAGGGGCTTTACATAGATTGTTTATTACGTTCACCCATTCACACACACATTCACACACCTTTACATAGATTGTTATTACCCTAACCCCTTAGATAGCATTTCTGTTGGCTTAGATAGCATTTGACACAGACTTATAGCATGTTATGTAGACAGCACTATAATTGTATTGTATATAGTTATAGCACGCCATAGTACATATGTATAGCATAGTAGTAAATATGTATAGTTTATTATGTATAGTGTATGTATAGTTTCATTATATAGATATTCCACTGTTACTTTCTTAGCTTACGCATGTTTCATGATATTGATAAATGCTTTTATGTGATGTATTCCCATGCTTTTGTTCTTGCTTAAATGTAAGTCGCTCTGGATTAAGAGCGTCTGCTAAATGCCTAAATTGTAAATTGTAAATTGTAAATTGTGCATTACATTCACCCATTCACACACACATTCACACACACCGATGACAGAGGAAACCATGCAAGGCACCAACCAGCACATCAGGAGCAATCAGGGGTTCAGAGTCTTGCTCAAGGACACTTTGACACTAACTCTGGGGGAGCCCACAGGGATCGAACTGGCAACCTTGCGGTTACCATCCGGTCACTCTACCGCTGATCCACTGCTGCAAACACACAATACAGGTAGAAAACACAAAACAACAAATACAAATAGCTGAACTTACATGATTATGGTAAAAAAGGACAGTAAATTAAAATACAAAAACACTTCAGTGTAAAATGCAAATGAAGATGCTTTTTGAAAGGTACATTTACTGTAAATGCAGAGGTTTGGAGGCAGGTTATTCCAAAGAGACAATGATCTATAAAGGAAAGATCTCTTTAACATATTACTCCAGTTTTGGCATCACTGCACTGGCTTCCGGTTGTTTTTAGGATTGACTTTAAAATGCTGTTACTTGTCTATAAAGCTCTCAATGGTCTCGCACCTCCGTACCTCCGTGACTGCCTACCTAGATATGTCCCTAACCGCCCCCTCAGGTCCTCCAATGCTGGCCTACTTGAAGTGCCTAAAAGAATGTGCACAAAAAAGTATGGTGAGGCAACTTTTTGCTTCTATGGCCCAACAGCCTGGAATAAACTTCCATTCGAGCTCAGACACGCACCCTCTGTAGACATTTTTAAATCTCAACTCAAGACTCACCTCTTCACCCTTGCTTTTAGTTGAGTTTTATTTTTATTTTTTTATGTGTTTTTATTTATTTTATGTTCTTATATTCGGTTTTGTTCTCTGCTATTGTTCTATCATTTTAACTAATCAAACGCAGCTCGCGGAGTCAGTTCAGTCAGTCAACCTCAAGGGGGGTTCTTGCCATGCTCAAAGGCTCATTCTATACTCAAGGGGTTAACATGCTGCATTACTATGTGGGCGTATAAGTGTGTGCAAGTCTCACACATCATTCGCCGATGCGGCAGTCAGCTGACCAATTGGGCAGGCTACTTAAGCTCACTAGTCTCCATGCTCTTCCTGCCTTCCTCTGCTCATGGTTCGCGGTTGTATGTGATGTTTTCTGTTCCTCGTGGTTATTGCTGCTGCCTTTGCTGTCCGCGTGTGCAGCTACTGCTGCTTAAATTATGCTTCTCAGCTTCTGTCCATGCTGTGATAAGGGCCTGAAGGTTGTATGCAAAATATTAAGTTTGATATGATTCTGCTAATGCTGCTGAGCTCGATTATGTGGCTTCAACAAGCTTCATAATAGCCTGTTCTGGTAATTAAGCCAGATGCACAGACAGTGCTGCATGCAGCTTCTATTGTAATGTGGTACGTGTCTAGTGTCTACATTCAAAGCCATGCATTCATTTTGCTGATGTTTTGCCAAGTCAGCTCAGGTGCAGTGTTTGTCCCCTCCAGCTATGGGTCCTCAACTCATGTGCAGTGGTTGCCACATGCGCTTTTATAAGCAACTTTGGGCTTGTTTTCTGTAGTTAATCGTTGTTCTGGGGTTCTGTCATAGATCCAAATGACCTTGTCCATGAAATGTATTGTTTCAAGTCATTGTAGTCATTAGGGTATATATATTGTAAACTAAGTTCTCACTTGGTGAGTCCTAGGTATGGGATGGTTCTACACCTAGTTGCTTTCTTTCTCAAGATCTGGCAACTCTGCTGCCTGTTTGTCTCCAGTTTCATTCATTTTGAAGCAAGACTTCAGTCACACTCTGCTTACTCTAGTATTACTTAACACTTTTTATATGTGCTTTGAAAGTATTGCCGTGAGTTAACTACCTTAATGGCAATCTCTATAGATTTGGTGCTTTACTGCTTTGTAGCCATGTGGTTGTTGAGGTATCCTCATTGCCATGAGGGTTTGTTCATGCTAAACTAATGCTAACTAAAAGCTAGCACCCTTTCTCCCTGTGATTTATTATGTTTCAGTTTTGAATTTATATGTGGCATAGTTATTATTCTTAAAGTTTTCCATGTTTCCATTCAGGACAGTATCATAACATAAGTTATTGTTAATTCATCTCAATCGATTCAGTTATGTGCAGTGTCATATTAAAGTAGGTTAAGATTGCAAATTGCATTTGCAGTAATCTCATGTCAAGTGTCATAGCCTTCTGTCTAGTTTATTTACTTCTGTAAGATTTGTTTCTAGCTGTTTATTTTGGATGTATTTCTTAATTGGCATTTAATTAGTGCTTCCTTCGTCGTGGTATCATGTCTCGGCTTCTCTATACGGGTTGAGCTGTCTTGGAGAAGAGCTGAAAGCCTTAACAAACTGCTGCCTCCGTCCGCCCCTCAAGCCTATCTAGCTGCCGGTCTAGTCTCTCTAGTGTATACCCTCCTCACTCTCTTTGAGGTCAGAAGTTCAGATCAATATATACGTATATAGCGTCTTGTCACCGTGCGTCCCATTGCCCATTTGTCACTTTTAATGTCTCAGATTCATATTGTATGTTCTGTTGATCAGTCCTTGAGTGGGATTAGGTAATGGCAGTTGCTTCGTGGGACTGAAGATGTTTCAGAAGGTGGTAGGTTAGCAGCTCGCTGCGTTGCTTAATTTCTGCACAGCTAACATCCACTGCCAGGAGCTCTAAATTGAAACTCCTAAGCAATAATTCATCACTTATCTGTGAGAGGATCTGGGTTGAAGGAAGGCAGCCATAGACTATGTCTATGTTCGCAGCAAGCTTGGCTTCCGTGTCGCAGTGCTTGTGCGACCTATCGGTTGTGGTTTCCCCGGTGCAGTCTGGGGAATGTACTCTGCCAGTTGTATTCAGATCAGTAATTGATTTGATGTCGCTCAGTGCCACTATAGTATTGAGTAACAGCATTAGGAAAATGTAACCAAAATGTATCCAAGTGTAACCCTAACCCTAACCTTAACCCAACAGGATAATTATAGGTCATAGGTATACATGGAGGCCTCATATCTGGTCTCGAAACGAGCCTCCAGATTCCCAAGGCCGCCCCTGGTTAGTTGTGTGACCTCATGCAGTGCTCAGCGGCCTCGTGGTTAGACGTGTCCGCCCCCGGACTGGGAGGTTGCGGCTCGATCACCGGCTCAAAAAATGCCTCCTTCGATCCTCTGCACTCGGCACCAATGGTCGGAATGGAGTAAGTCCCTGCGTCATACTAGCGTCACGTCCAGGGGCTGTACGTGTACATCAATATGCTCACTCTACTGAAACAAGAGTTAGGCTCCTGCCCTCGGGCCTCATGACTCGGCAAGGCTGTTTTCTGCTCATCTTAGTTATTGCAACTAATGCCATTGGATGACAGTAATCAATTCATAGTTAATTGCATAGATGTTGTCAATCAACCGTAGCCTTTGTCATTGCTTCTTCATAGAAGCTGTTTAGCGTTGTGTTAAATTAATTAATAATATTAATTAATTATTAATAATAACTAATATTTAATACAAAAAAGTGGCTATTCAGGACAGGCACATATATAGGCATGCTTTCTCTCAAAGCATATCATGTTTTATCTGTTATCTGTGGCTCATTCGTTCATCAGGTCATGACCCCCAGATTATCTTTTGGTCCTAAGCTTTCTTTCAGCTCAATCACAGATGTCCCGGGTCGCTCAGTCAGGAGATTCACCAATGCTTCTTCAGCCGGTGTGGGCCGGTTGGGGTTTCTTCGAAAGTGATGGTTCTAGTATCTAGCGAAGAAGTAAGTCCATCACCATCACCCATGTGCAGGCTGCAGCGCTGTCGATCCTGCACCATTATAGATTGCTTGCATGGGTCATCTCAACTTAGTTCTGGACGAGAGTGGTATCGAACAGTTCTCGATGAAGCTTAACTTCTTTAAAGCTCAGAATCAATTGCTCAAAGGCCGCTTGAGAGCATATGCCGCTCATGTAAGTTAATTCATAAAGGGTCTCTATCAGGTCCTCCAATGCTGGCCTACTTGAAGTGCCTAAAAGAATGTGCACAAAAAGAGGCAGCTTTTTGCTTCTACGGCCCAACAGCCTGGAATAAACTTCCATTCGAGCTCAGACACGCACCCTCTGTAGACCTTTTTAAATCTCAACTCAAGACTCACCTCTTCACTCTTGCTTTAGTTGAGTTTTACTATGCACGTTCCTACCCTGCCCTGACTGATTTGCTGCATGTGGTGTTTTTATTAGTTTTTATTTATTTTATGTTCTTATATTCAATTTTGTTCTTTGCCATTGTTCTATCATTTTAACTACTTGTGTTTTATTGTATTATATTTTTGTGTCCCGCCCTGTGAAGCACTTTGAGCTGCATTTATGTATGAAAGGTGCTATACAAATAAAGTTTATTATTATTATTATTATTATTATTATCACTTGGGTGTTTAAATAGTTTAGGATTAAGATCTAAGGCTTCTCTTTAAGTATTGGTATCTCGGCTCGTGGGTGTGGGAAGTCTCTCCGTGCTTAGGATCCCCTATTCACTCTTTAATTCATTCAGTCAGGATGAAGTATAAGTAACTCTGTCTCTGCTCGTGTCTTTTAGTTCTGCATTGGGCAACCTGCTCTGGCTGCGTTCCGGATTCCGTGAGGTGGCGTAAGCCCTGCTTAATCGGCTATCGGTCTCCTCAGCACATTCCCTGGCTACTCCCGATTCTACTGCCACGCTGATGCACCAGTCGCCACCTGAAACTCGGCCAATGGTCCTCAGCTGCCCATGAATCATCATCATGTGCATCTAATCGGAAGAGCTTTCAGTTGTTTATTCAGGATGTAATGAGTGCAAGTGCTGTATTCAATCAGGAATGGTAATCTTATTACCTTCATATACGGTGGTCGCTGGGGGTAGTTCAATTGGTGGCATGTCACAAGCTAATGTTAATAATGGTTTGTTGATGTTCCTCTTCAGTGGCATTAAAGGAACATCGGGGTAATTGTGGTTCCTCACTCTGGCGTTAGAGGACACGTAGCTCACGTAAAGTTAAAATATCCGTGCAGGATCCAGAAATGCATAGCTTGCATTTTGTCACTATCGAGTGGGTCATCTGCCCGGATGTGTATCGGTTGAGAATTCCCGTAGGCTGATGGCGTTTCCTCATAAGGAACGTCGGCGTAATTGGGCCAATGGTGTGTCTTCATATTGGTGTAGAGGACGTCGGCATAACGGTGAATGGTTGCACTACACGTAAGCCCTGCGAAAGCAGCTGTAGAATATTCCTCTATAGTGGCAATAGAGGAATGGCCTATCGGCGAGCGCAGCCACGCAAGGCCTTTTTCAATTTAAGCTTAAGGTTAGTATGCTTGTACTCCAAACCAAATGGGTTGAGTCCGGCTTTCACCCCACACATTACGTTTCTCAGAGATAAGCCTCACGGCTGGCAGTCATGGCTACACATAGCTCATGTAAAGTTAAAATATCCGTGCAAGATCCAGAAATGCATAGCCGTTGCATTTCGTCACTATCGAGTGGGATATCTGCCCGGATGTGTGTCGGTTGAGCTTTCCCGTAGGGCGTTCTCGGTTCTGCTTTGTTGGGGGGGTTAGCAAATCCGTGCAGGCTCCAGAAATGCATATTTGCATTTCGTCACTGTGCATTCATAGTGGGTCACCTGCCCGGATCGACGGTGAGAGTTCACCGAAGGTATGTGTGTTGGGGGGTTATTGTATATCTATCTCCCTGCTCTTATGTTTTATGATGTTGCTTAATCATGCCGAGCAGGGAGAAATCCAGCAGAGCCGAACGCCAAGTCAAATATCATATGCACACTTGTTACTCATTCTGCAAATAAATATTGTTTAATCTATTCGTGAGTTGTCTGACTGAAATCAAACGCAGCTCGCGGAGTCAGTTCAGTCAGTCAACCTCAAGGGGGGTTCTTGCCATGCTCAAAGGCTCATTCTATACTCAAGGGGTTAACATGCTGCATTACTATGTGGGCGTATAAGTGTGTGCAAGTCTCACACATCATTCGCCGATGCGGCAGTCAGCTGACCAATTGGGCAGGCTACTTAAGCTCACTAGACTCCATGCTCTTCCTGCCTTCCTCTGCTCATGGTTCGCGGTTGTACAGTATGTGATGTTTTCTCCCACCACCACCCCAGCACCACCGGTGGGCTCTGCTATCTATGCTCCCCACGGGGGGGTTATTGTATATCTATCTCCCTGCTCTTATGTTTTATGATGTTGCTGAATCATGCCGAGCAGGGAGAAATCCAGCAGAGCCGAACGCCAAGTCAAATATCATATGCACACTTGTTACTCATTCTGCAAATAAATATTGTTTAATCTATTCGTGAGTTGTCTGACTGAACTTGTGTTTTATTGTATTTTATTTTTGTGTCCTGCCCTGTGAAGCACTTTGAGCTGCATTTATGTATGAAAAGTGCTATACAAATAAAGTTTATTATTTAAAGGGCAAGACCACTTTTTGAGAGGTTTGGGTTTTTTTTTTTAACTTTATGGACAAACTATTACATTCCATGAGTTATTTCGCTCCGTTGTGTTGCTTATTAGCAATTTAAGAAATAAAAAATAGGGTCCATTGACTTCCATTGTAGCGGGGAAACAGCTCTCAAAGTCCCTCTTTTAGCACATAAACGACCACAACAAAAGCTGATTCTGACAGTTTATGGGAAAACTTTACAGGAAAACTCATGCGGTTTTATTTTTAATAAATGTCAACTTTGTCTTGTTTTGACTAATTTGTGTAGAAAGAAGATCCAGTAGCCGTAGGTATGCCTACGCCGACCTAATCACTGCTGTTGCAAAACGATCTGATTGGACCAAAACTGTACACCACTTCCTTATTGGAAACAACGGGGATGTAAACAAATGGATTTGATCTCGTCCGCTTGTCACTAAAAACATACAGTACTGTGACATGGCCCCCATAAATTGGCATAGCCCTACCGGGGGTAGGAATGGATTCTTGTATGAAAATATTTTACTGCTAAAGTGGTGAAATTGATATTTAAAGTTATACACCTCCAACTAAAAACACAACCTGTCCGTCTGGGGATTAAGGCATATGAACTCATGTAGAGTCACAATGGAAGCTCTGAGAGGTTTACAACTTGGCATACTTGAAGCCAGGACATCCCTCTACATTCTAAAAGAATAATAATGTCAATATGTGAATGTAAATATGAGATATAGTCATTTGAACACATACCTACAATAGGCGAAAATGTAAATCTGTATAGTGTCTTCTTTACTTTGTAGTGACTCTGACATGGATTGTCATAGCAACACATATGAGGGCTTGTAGGAATGGTGTGGTTCTACTGTATCCAGCAATACCAATTGTGTAATTGTAGCTTGCATACTCGTGGAGTTATGGCACTAAACGTAAATTGTGTCCCAAATGGGGGGAATAAAACAGTCCTAATGAAATGGACAGTATTAGTTAGTGTGGTTGCTCTAGAGTCTAGCAACACACTATTGTTCTCTGTCCGATATTTCTTTGCCAGCAATGTGCTTTTTGAGGGAGGTTTAATGTTTGTTTTAAAAACGCCATTGCCAATGAAGGGAACATTTGCATTATTGTCCCTCATTACGTCATATTGTCTTTTTATTGTTAATGGCATTTAATGTGTTGGCACCGTTTTACATCACCATTACATCACCTAATCGACATGAGTTAGACTTTCATATATTAGCCCCCCTCACGTCACACAGGTGTGATTTTTGTTAACTTTTGCACAACAGAAAAGTGAAGCTATTTGTCATATGCTTCACACACTGTTGTCATGCTTCACATGACATCACAATAAACAATACAAACGGTATGACTGAATTCAGTCCCCAGGTCCCTATGCTTTGTGACTCACGTCAGTGCAACCACACTTCCAATTTCCCAGAACCTTTCTAGTTTTATTTTGACTTCACTTATCAATGGTGGAATAATTATAACAAATTGACTTGAGTAGAAGTTCCAAAAATGTATGAAATCCCAAACTTGAGAAATTGTGAAAAGAATATTGCAGCTTCGACAATACTGCAGAGAAATGCAGGCCTACAACAGAACTACTGTTAGGATGAGGGTGATCAATGATCAATGTTATCCTCATAACAGGATGAGGGTGATCAATGATCAATGTTATCCTCATAACAGGATGAGGGTGATCAGTGATCAATGTTATCCTCATAACAGGATGAGGGTGATCAGTGATCAATGTTATCCTCATAACAGAAAGTCATTATTACTGCGAGAGTCTAGCAAAAACCAACTCGGGATTCCTGGATATCTGCCCTCCACAATTTTCACAATTGTTTACTTTATTTAGAAAAGCAATGTACAGTAACTTTTCACACCCCTTATACAAAACAAACACAATCAATTATCATATTTTTATTTATGTCCTGTGTCCCTCTTAAGTTCTACCAGTATTAATAAGACAAGACTTATGGAGCAATGCAATTAAAGTCATTCATTTCTGTAGGAGTTGATATCATTTTCCATAATAATTTGGTTACAGTCAAGTTTTTACAGTATTTGGGTCCATCTGCTCTATCTGCATCGTGTTGCCTATATGGGTTTCTTCATAAACTGACACAGCAAATATTTTGGAATGTAAAAGATGAGAAGAACCTTGTGAAGTCTAGTAGCTATTTAGCTAGCTGGAGTGAGCTAGCTTTAAGCTCCATTTAGTGTAACAGATCCTGTCCAGTAGCCTATTGGCAAAGCCCAGACTGTGTTTCACCAGAATGGTTAATTAGTATCACTTGTAACTGCATGGTTACTGTGCATAGTACCTAACAATAGTGTACAGTCGTTTAAAACATAGTTGATTGATGAATTCTAAACCTGATTTTTTTTTTTTTGTGATTTGATATACAAACATTGGATCCAAATATTTGTATCATCTGTTGTAAACATTTAGAAAAAGTAAAAAAACAAGATCCAATATAGCTGCAAGCAGCGATAAGGCGGGACCAAGGAGATAGAGAGAGAGAGAGACAGAGAGAGAGAGGACAGAGAGTGTGGAGAGAGAGAGAGGGTGGAGACAGAGAGAGAGTGGAGAGAGAGCGAGAGAGACAGAGAGGACAGAGTGTGGAGACAGGGACAGAGAGACACAGAGACAGAGAGTGTGGAGACAGAGAGAGGACAGAGAGTGTGGAGACAGTGAGAGGACAGAGAGTGTGGAGACAGTGAGAGGACAGAGAGAGGACAGAGATTGTGGAGACAGAGAGAGGACAGAGAGTGTTGAGACAGAGAGAGGACAGAGAGTGTTGAGACAGAGAGGACAGAGAGAGGACAGATAGTGTGGAGACAGAGAGGACAGAGAGAGGACAGATAGTGTGGAGACAGAGAGAGGACAGAGAGTGTGGAGACAGAGAGAGGACAGAGAGTGTGGAGACAGAGAGGACAGAGAGAGGACAGATAGTGTGGAGACAGAGAGAGGACAGAGAGTGTGGAGACAGAGAGAGGACAGAGAGAGGACAGAGAGTGTGGAGACAGAGAGGACAGACAGAGGACAGATAGTGTGGAGACAGAGAGAGGACAGAGAGTGTGGAGACAGAGAGGACAGAGAGAGGACAGAGAGTGTGGAGACAGAGAGAGAGGGTGGAGACAGAGAGAGAGAGTGGAGAGAGAGGGGGGTGGAGAGAGAGAGACAGAGAGAGGGGGGGTGGAGAGAGAGACAGAGAGAGGGGGGTGGAGAGAGAGAGAGAAGACAGAATACACTTATTACACTATTACACCACTATTACACTATTACACTTATTACACTATTACACTATTACACTAATACACTAAATACACTTATTACACTATTACACTACTATTACACTAAATAGACTTATTACACTATTACACTTATTACACTATTACATTATTACACTTATTACACTATTCCACTTATTGCACTATTGCACTACTTTTACACTATTACACTTATTACACTACTACACTATTACACTTATTACACTTTTACAATTTTAGACGTAATACACAATTTCACTATTACACTATTGCACTACTTTTACACTATTACACTTATTACACTATTACACTATTACACTAAATACACTTATTACACTATTACACCACTATTACACTATTACACTATTACACTTATTACACTATTACACTATTACACTAATACACTAAATACACTTATTACACTATTACACTACTATTACACTAAATAGACTTATTACACTATTACACTTATTACACTATTACATTATTACACTTATTACACTATTACACTTATTGCACTATTGCACTACTTTTACACTATTACACTTATTACACTACTACACTATTACACTTATTACACTTTTACAAATTTAGACGTAATACACAATTTCACTATTACACTATTGCACTACTTTTACACTATTACACTTATTACACTAAATACACTTATTACTCTATTACAGTTACTAGTATCTCTATTATTGTGATGTCATGTCCTAGTGATAGAGAGAGAGAGAGGGGGGGTGGAGAAAGAGATGGAGAAAGAGAGAGAACAATATGAACAAATAAGAATCACAGGCTGAGTTGTCACTACCCGGATTTGAACCAGTGACCCTGTGGTCCAAAGGTGAGAGCTCTACCGACTGAGCTAAGCAGACTCTGTCAGTTGACTCATTCTATACAGTAACATGCAGTATAGGCATTAGCTCTGCCAACCGTATTTGGAAGACGTATTGGTTGCATGAGAGGTTTCACAAGACAGAATTTTTTTATTGGCTCATAAAAACTTCATTTTTTCACTTAAAATAAATCTGTTACGATTTTTTGTTCGTATAAGTTCAAAGTTCAAGTGTAGACGTTTTTGTGCATTTTGATCAAAGATTCTGGGAGGAGATACATTTTAAATGGTTTTCATATAATTCAAATTGGTGGGTAATCTAAAGGTCAGAGGTCAAAAGTAAGAATATGGAAGTTGTTCGGCATGAGGAGACACATATGTGTATCAAAGTGTCATTGCCAACGGTCAAATGGTTCATGAGATATGTACGTTCAAAGTTTGCATTTTCAACTTAATTTTCAATTTCAGTGCTATAGCGCCACCATTTGGCCAATGGTCATGGGCTTCACATAGTCACCGTTTGGCATGGCCCTCTACCAGATTACCGAGTTTCACGAAAAGCGACTGCACGGTTCAGTCAGAACAGCTATTTTTGGCGGAAGGAGAAGAAGAAGAAAAAAAACTACAAAAACAAGAAGTGACCAAAGTCACTGCGTGTCTTCTTGGTCCCTTAATAATGTCACAAACCCCAAAGCAGATGCAATGGTGCTCAACAGAGAGATGATGATGATGATGATGATGATGATGATGATGATGATGATGAAAACCCTGGCTCCAAATACAGAAAATATACTTTCCTTCAAATTAAAGATATCTTATCATGTATCAATGATACATGATAAGATATCTTTAATTTGATCTTTAATCATGTTGCTGAGCAAACTACACCAGTCAGAACAAGTTGCAAATGTTGAGAGTGAGAGTATGCCTGCAGCCGTCTCACCAAGAAGACTGAATAAGGTTGATAATAGTAACAGACTGAATAAGGTTGATAATAGTAACAGACTGAATAAGGTTGATAATAGTAACAGACTGAATAAGGTTGATAATAGTAACAGACTGAATAAGGTTGATAATAGTAACAGACTGAATAAGGTTGATAATAATTAGTAACAGACTGAATAAGGTTGATAATAGTAACAGACTGAATAAGGTTGATAATAGTAACAGACTGAATAAGGTAACAGACTGAATAAGGCTGATAATAGTAACAGACTGAATAAGGTTGATAATAGTAACAGACTGAATAAGGTTGATAATAGTAACAGACTGAATAAGGTAACAGACTGAATAAGGTTGATAATAGTAACAGACTGAATAAGGTTGATAATAGTAACAGAGACAATGAGGAAGGTTGATGAAGTTGTATTGTCGGCTGCTCTTGTATTATATAAACATCATAAAAGCATGGAAGTCTTAAATACGTGGCCTAAATACCGCTAGGTTGAACTCTGATAATGAACAAACTGCAATGATTTATGTTCGGACACTGAAATTACGTGACGTCAACACGATTGTGCCATATTTCAGCAGGTCACCAATTTCAACGTAACACCACCATGCTGGAGTGACCGAGTGTGAGTGAGCGAGTGGCTGAGATTTGGGGTGTTGGAATTTGGCTTTAGATCTCCATGAATGGAGCTTGATTGATTGAAATGATTACATCAACTCTACATGAATGAATGACCTGCTGGTATGAGGATAACATTGAGCATGGAGCTTGGTTTCCCTCATCCAGGTGTGCTAAATAATAGTTAGTTCTATTGTAGGGCTGAGTTTCTCTCTTTAGCCTACTATTGTTGAAGCTGCATAATTATATACTTTCACAATTTCTCATTTGTGACATTTCATATATCTTAGGGACTTCTACTCAAGTGAATTTGTTATAATTTCTCCACCCTTGCATAAGTGAAGTCAAAATAAAACTAATCTGTTTGATACTGTAGATTTAATTTAGGACTGATTTATTTCCTCCCATTTGGGAAACCATATACGTTTAGTGCCATAACCTATTCAAGCTACAGTTAATAATAATAATAATAATAATAATAATAATAATAATAATAATAGTAACTCCATGAGTATTCAAGCTACAGTTAATAATAATAATAATAATAATAATAATAGTAACTCCATGAGTATTCAAGCTACAGTTACACAATTGGTATTGCTGGATTCAGCAGAAGCACACCTTCCATTCAAGCCCTCATATGTGTTGCTGACCATCCATGTCAGAGTCACTACAAAGTAAAGAAGACACTCTACATAGATTGACATTTCCGCCTATTGTAGGTATGTGTTCAAATGTCTATATCTCATATTTACATTCACATATTGACATTATTCTTTTTTTAGAATGTAGAGGGATGTCCTGGCTTCAAGTATGCCAAGTTGTAAACCTCTCGGAGCTTCCATTGTGACTCTACATGACTTTATATGCCTTAATCCCCAGACGGACAGGCTGTATTATTAGTTTGGGGTGTATAACTTTAAATATCAATTTCTCCACTTTTGCAGTAAAATATTTGTATACAATAATCCATTTCATGTCTGGGAGGCCTTAGAGATGAGGAGAAACTATGTTGTGTTTGGTCCTACCCCCGGTAAGGGTATCTCAAAAACGACAGCACTTTTTGACTGTTCGTCACAGGGGGTCATACCTATGTTCCCTCAGCCCTATGTTCCCTCAGCCCCGAGGTGCGCTGCGGGTCGGGAGAGGGTTGCGGTTAGGTTTAGGTGTCTGCCCCGGGGGAGGTTAGGGTTAGGGTGAGGGAGGAGGTAGGTTGTCGTAGGCTGAGGGAACATAGGTACGGTCACAATGGATGTGTTTGAGGGAGTCACTTTAGAAGAAGTGTGTAAAGTGTCTGTGTCTGGGATTGCTCATATGCGAGGCTGCAGCTGGGTGAATCTCAAACAGCGTGGATACGAAACCTCGCAAGACGGCCCGCGAGAGTTGGGAACACCGCAGTACTGCTTGAGTCTATCTCCGACTAAAATAGTAACTTTATGAATCTATCTTAGAAGTTTTCCTGATAATAAACTGTCCGAATCAGCTTTTGTTGCGGTCGTTTTTGTGCTAAAAGAGTGACTTTGAGAGCTGTTTCCCCGCTACAATGGAAGTCAATGGGCGACTGGCATGCATGTGGCTCACATATTAGTGATATTCAGCAATGGGAGCAAATACTGCGCAGTGTGTACGCGACCTGTGCCCGTCGGCCACCGGCCTACTTGGGAACGATGCGAGTTGAGAACCTAGTATGAAATACCTGTTGTCAGAGCACCCGTTTAACGTCTGTCTGTCTGCCTGTGACTGATTGTGAAAAGTGGACTAGTTAAGTAATCAATTGACAGGTGTGTGGTTGCCATGGCAATCAATTGGCTGAGGCAGAGGCTGGGAATTGTACAGGTGAGGACTTAGGATGATTAGGTCCACTGGCAGAGCCTTCTGTGGACTTAGGCTGATTAGGTCCACTGGCAGAGCCTTCTGTGGCGATTCAGGACCACCAGTACTGTGACAACGGCCCCCAGAAATTGGCATACCCCTACCTAACCAGTGTTGTTTTCGTCGACTAAAACTAAGACGAAAACTCTTCGTCGACTACCTTTTTTCACTGACGAAAACTAAATGTAAACTAAATAAAAACTAAGCTATGACGACTAAAACTAAGACTAAATACACTGACAATTTCATCAACAAATAAAAACTAGACTAAAATGTTAGGAAGGCACTAGTGGACAAGAGATCCAGTATAAGTAATTTTGCACTTGCTGAAAATAGCCGATCTACAAGCTCACAATGCATCGCGCTGCGACGCGTTGTGAGCTTGTAGAACGGCTATTTTCAGCAAATGTTAAAACAGTCATTGCGACGGCATCAACGCCCACCAAAATACATTTTAGTCAACTAAATCAACTGTAGATTTAGTCGACTAAAATCTCATGATATCAAGTCGACTAAAACTATACTAAACACTAAACTATACTAAACACTAAAAATGAGTGAGAACTTTCTCAAGCTAAATGAGGATAAGACAGAAGTTCTCATAATCGGTTCTAGTGAGCAGAAAGAATAATAATAAGCAGACTTGGCAACCTGAGTAAAGTAACAGTACAGTACATAACCTGGGGGTTATTATTGATTCTGAATTTAATTTTAATTCACACATTAATCATGTTACCAAGATTGCCTTTTTTCACCTTAGAAATATTGCACGAATCAGAGCCAATGTGTCCTTGGACGATGCAAAAACGCTAATCCACGCCTTTGTTTTTTCTCGGCTTGATTACTGCAATGCACTTTTTTCAGGACTGCCTAAGAAAACAACTGACAGATTACAACTTGTCCAAAATGCAGCAGCCAGAGTCTTAACTAGAACTAAGATGAGAGAACATATTACTCCAGTTTTGGCTTCACTGCACTGGCTTCCGGTTGTTTTTAGGATTGATTTAAAAATTATTTTACTTGTCTATAAAGCTCTCAATGGTCTCGCACCTTCCTACCTACATGACTGCCTGCCTAAATATGTCCCAAACCGCCCCCTAAGGTCTTCCACTGCTGGCCTGCTCGCTTTGCCTAAAACAATGGCAACTAAAAAATACGGGGAAGCAGCTTTTTGCTTCTACGGGCCGACGGCATGGAACAAGCTCCCTCTGTACCTTCGTCAGGCAGCCTCTGTAGACATTTTTAAAGCTCAGCTCAAGACCCACTACTACAACATTGCTTTTAATTGATCTTTTATTTTTTGTTATTCATGTCCTCACTGTATTGCATTACTGCTTGTTTTTTAATGTCGTTGCCTTGCTTTTATTTTATTCTCCATTGTTCTGTAAAGCACTTTGAGCTGCATTTCATGTCATGAAAGGTGCTAGAACAAATAAAGTTTTATTATTATTATTATTATTATTATTATTATTATTTATTATTATTATTAAAACATTCCAGGTGACTAAAATGTGACTAAAACTAAATTGAGAAGGGGAGACTATGACTAAAACTAAAATCTAAATTTGCTCACAAAAACAACATTCTTTCCTCATCTCTAATGCCACGTTCACACCAAAGGAAACTAGGGGAAAAAAGCTAAAATGATATCGAAGCAGCTTTTTTTTTTTTAAGTGGGCGTGTACAAGTTACCTGTCAGTCAAGTGGCCTGGCCTTGGGACGAGACAGACAGGCCCAGTTGCAATACCCTCACAGCCCACCAGAGGGATCCAGGGCACAGCTGACCTATTGGCACAGCAAATGGGTTCAGTCAATACAAAAAGGATTGTTTATATCAGGGATAAATCTCAATTAATCACAACATTTAAAGACATACACATGTGCAAAAGTCATATACACAGTGTAATGTGTTGACCTGACATCTTGTAGTTTATAGGTTCGATGTATGGATTATTACTTTTTGATATTAGAGACCTCTGGTTCTTAAACTCTGGATCGGGACCTAATTAAGTGTTAACAGTTATTATGGCAGATTAAGTGGCCTAAAATCTTACGATATTTAGTCGACTAAAACTAGACTAACACTAAAACATTCCAGGTGACTGAAATGTGACTGAAACTAAACGAGAACTATTGAAGAGACCATGACTAAAACTGGAGTCTGAAAACCCACCTTTTCAGACTCCATCATGGCCCGTAGCACTTACCCTACCCCCTTAGATAACACTTTGTAGACTTAGATAGCATTTGATTGACTTATAGCATGTTATGTAGACAGCACTAGAATTGCATTGTATGTAGTCACAGCACTTTATAGTATATATGTATAGCATAGTATAGTATAATGTATAGCTAGATGTTCCACTTGTACGTTCTTAGCTTACGCATGTTTCATGATAACTACTTTAGATGTATGCGATGTAAATAAATCTAAAATCTAAATCTACAGTTGATTTAGTCGACTAAAATGTATTTTGGCGGGCCTTGATGCCGTCGTAATGACTGTTTTTACACTTAGCCGATCTACAAGCGCGCAACGCATTGTGCGCTTGTAGATCTGCTATTTTCAGCATGCAACCAAGTGTAAAAGGACTTATGCTGAAGCTTACAGATACTCGTACTGGTATTCTCAGCGCCAGGCCGTCTCCCATCCCAGTAGCTACTAACCACAACCAGGCCCAACCCTGGTTAGCTACCCATCGAGATGTTCTTTTTTTCTCATCATTTTATTTTTGCTTCAATACACAGATTGACATTCATAATGCTGTACAACAGCATTGAAAGAGTGGGTTTGTAATGGACAGTAATGGTGAGCAGGCCAGGCCACTGCCCAGAGGAAAGCATAATCCAAGTTTGAGATATCATCTCTGGCTCATTTGTTTCTTAAGCCATAAATGAGATCAATGTGAGGCAAAAAGGAGATATCAGTTTATGGCTCCTGTTTCTCAAGGTTTTCTCCTGAGAAATAGACTCAGTATGTCTCAGATGGAACCTCTGATGAGCCATACAGGAGATCTCATAAATGGCTTAAATGTTGCTCAATGTAGCAGCATCTCAAATGTATGTTTCTCATTGTTTTCTCCTGAGAAATAGACTCAGTATGTCTCAGATGGAGCTCTGATGAGCTATACAGGAGATCTAAAAAATTGCTTAAATGTTGCTCAGTATAGCAGAATTGTTGCATCTCAAATATAGCTCAGAGTGAGAGCTCAACATAATCTCATTTAGAGCTCTTTAATACTGAGATCGATCAAATCGCATAAGATAGCAGACTTATTAAACTAATTGCCAAGTCATTCAAGGGTTTCAGGAAACACAAAAAACTGTGCCAAATGTAGAATATATTATATTTCTTAATTATTTAAATTCCAAAAAAATATGAACAAGTATGACTACTGACATACAAATAAAGGTGTATGTCAATCATGTAACATGTAAGGATAAAATGACTTAGGCCAATATCTGAACATGCCATTTTAACTTAGGCAATTATAAAACTTATTTAGGCCAAATTACTTCTGCAGTAAGTGACTTAGCCAAAATGTTTTTATTCCAATTATTTTTAATAGACCATGGTTTAGGGTCAGCCACAGAGTGTTTAAAATAATATCGGAGCACAATTTGACACTGAAGGGAAGTGAATGGGAGTGAATGGGAGTGAATTTGGAGTGAATAGGAGTGAATTTGGAGTGAATGGGACTGAATGGGAGGTATGTTACTATGGGACTGAATGGGAGTGAATGGGAGTGAATGGGAGGTACTGTTACTATGGGACTGATAATATGGGAGTGAATGGGACTGAATGGGATGAATGGATCACTTTTATTCACTCCCATTCAGTCACATAGTAACAGTACCCCCCCATTCAGTCCCATACACTCCCATAGTATCAGTCCCATAGTAACAGTACCTCCCATTCACTCCCATTCACTCCCATGCACTCGCATCGTATCAGTCCCATAACTAAAAAAAACATTTCATGGATGCACCTGGGACGTATCCTCAGTGATGTATCCTGAGGTCAACGGGGTTTCGGGTCTCTCAACATCACACCCCTCACTCAGGCGACCCAGCCCGGAGTGATCAAGTCCCGACTTACGTCACAGTAGCTACCCTCAATCAGTCCCACTAGGGAAAAACCAGGATCACACAATCCGTTGGAACTATTCCAGAACTACTCTGCCAGGGCTGGGAGGTACACTTCTGGCACATGGAGAGACTAGGCTCTGTGGGTTGTCTTCTGGCCGGGCCCCTCCTACGTCTCACCAGGTCCACTCCTGCTCTCACCAGGAGTAGAGCGAGGACCTGTGCGTTGCACCAGAGTCCCTGCACCAGACAGTTCATTCAGGAGTGGTGGGCAATGGTTCCGCAGGGTCATGGTGCTGCGGTTCCTATGCTGCTTGCATGGCCCTTCCAAAGTACTCACAAGGGTTGTTGGGCTTCCTCCTCACGGAGGACACAGGCTGGGGCGCTAACCCATACTGCTCACCCTGGTGCTGTCTACATTCCGGCTGTCACCCGTCTCTCCGGTGGTCACCAGACTATACCTGGTTGTCACATAGTCTATTCCTATGAGTCACTATAAATAGAAGAACTATAACTAAAAAACATTGCATGGATGCACCTGGGACGTATCCTCAATGATGTATCCTGAGGTCAACGGGGTTTCGGGTCTCTCAACATCATACCCCTCACTCAGGCGACCCAGCCGGGAGTGATCAAGTCCCGACTTACGTCCCAGTAGCTACCCTCAATGAGTCCCACTAGGGAAAAACCAGGGGCACACAATCCGTTGTAACTACTCCAGAACTACTCTGCCAGGGCTGGGAGGTACACTTCTGGCACATGGAGGGACTAGGCTCTGTGGGTTGTCTCCTGGCCGGGTACTGTTAGTAACAGTACCTCCCTTTCACTCCCATGCAGTCCCATTCACTCCCATAGTATCAGTCCCATATAGTAACAGTACCTCCCATTCACTCCATTCAGTTCCATGCACTCCCATAGTATCAGTACCTCCCATTCACTCTATTCAGTCCCATGCACTCCCATAGTATCAGTCCCATAGTAACAGTACCTCCCTTTCACTCCCTTTCAGTCCCATTCACTTCCATTCTATCAGTACCATAGTAACAGTACCTCCCATTCAGTCCCATTCACTCCCATTTTGAAAGGTGTGTTAAAATGGCCTAAGTCACATTTTATTATGACTTAGGCAAAATAAAATGGCCTAAGTCTCCCTCTTGACATAGGCCATTGTTTTAATAGGGTGTAACAGGAAGGCCTTTTACGTTAGGGCTTGGGTGATTTTAGAGGTGGCCAGCATCACCAGGAGGTGATTTAGGCCAAAAACTAATTTTCGGCAAAGTTTAATAAGGTGACGATATGGAATGTCAGAACAGGTCAGCTCCATATATGGAGTAGGGCTGTATGGCTATCCAGGGTTTGATGAGGTGAGTGTCGTGATCTTCATTCATATATGGAGACGGCCATATATGGAACAACTGCGTGTCACGAGGTGTGACAGACTGAAGGCCATATATGGAGTGTGTCACAAAGTGTGACAGACGGACGGACAGACTGACTGACAGGTTTAGCAGGTTTTCATAGTAATCTGTGACCTACAGTCACAATAACGTCATCATATCTCCCACTACAGCACACTCAGAGGATGTATGATGAATAACAGAGCGCCCCTCACTTCACACGTGTGTGATTTCTCTCCCCCCCCCCCATTTTATATTTCATATTTATATTTAGATTTGAAGTGGGGACGCAAATTGTGATGGCCAGAATGACTCAGAGGATGTATGATGAATAACAGAGCGCCCCTCACTTCACACGTGTGTGATTCCCCCCCCCCCCCCCCATTTTATATTTCATATTTGATATTTATATTTTATAAATGAAAAACTTTTTTTTCTAGAAATGCTACAAATGTAATCCAGTCATTTTGTGGATAAAAAAATACAGCTTAGGTCAGATAGTGTTCTATACCCTGCATGCTGGAAAAACCAATTTCCAAAGCATACCTTTATTTTTATTATATTTTTAACATTTTGGAATAAATTAAAACTGTGAATTAGGCTTAGGACCTGTATAGGCATATGCATTTTGATTTAATAAACTATCTCGCTCGGCAATTGTCCCGCCTCTATGGACCGAATCTCGAACGCCATTGGACAACAAACCGGAAATATCACCCAGAGCGTCTGACGCGTGGTCTGACGTCACCAACGGACAATTTTGAAAGTAACAGACAGTCACAACACAAGAAACTAAGGACGGCATGCAGGAGAAGATTGCAGAACAACAACACAAGTTAACGTCCAAACTAAATGGATTAAACCCCTTCAGGCTGTAGCGAAAAGGTATGTTACAGAACGAGAACTATATAAAGACCCACATTAAGGAAAATATGTTAGCAACCGCTAGGTGCATCATTATTAATTTATACTATGAAGCTAGCTGCAGCAGTGCAGCACTGTTAGCTAGCTAACGTTAGCATTTAGCTAACATTAGATGCGGGACATCTCGTCCTATTTGAACAGGTTTGTACTACACTATACTCATACACTGCACTATAGTGTTGTTATTATTTTAATTTGAGATCGTTTTTGGTTAGTCTGTGTTAATTTGAGGGGTTTTGTGGTCAAGTTTAATCTGGTGGTTATTTCTGTTGCAATGAAGGTAGACTTTTGAGGAACAGTATTTTCGATTGGAAAAACCTTGTGCATATTTCTATGGTCATTTAATGCACTTTAAAGGATCACTTCGCCACTATTACATGGCCTTTGTCATGCTTTAGTATGATATCCGTTCATGAAAAAAAAAAAAAAAAAACATTTGGCGAAACCACCGCGGAGAACGAGTCATGTAATGAGCCGAGGCACGGTAATCTCATTTCCTACAATACCCACAGTGCATTGCGCGACAGACAGACAGGCAGTGAGGCAGCCCCCAGGAAGCTGAAAGTTTCTCGTGTTGTTAGCGATAGAAGTAATAATAATAGTTAATATTTAGCGGTAGTAATAGTAACAGCAGTAGTGGTGGTACAGTAGTTAGTAGTCTCTGGTAGTAAGTAAGTAGCGTAATAGTAGTGATTTCGAACGTGCGCAGCGTCGGACTGGCTTATTATTTGTTATGAAGTACAGATGCAATCCCAGCTGTACTCGAAACACTGTGGGTGTGCAGCGGACATTTCACCAACGCAGATATCTTCCAGTTCGACCGCAATCTAATGGAAGAATTGACGCGGAACATCATCATCATCGAAGCAGAAGTTGCAGAACAGAGGTATGTCGACGTAAACTAAAGCTGCAATGCTGTGTACATAATGGATGGCGATTGCATTACAGGAGGAGACCACATGCATTTCCTTTCAAAATACATGGTTGTTGTTACACGTGGTTGTTGTTGTGACGTCTATAAATTAATTTGACATACCGAGTGTCTCTGATACAGTTACATTTTTCCATATCAAGCTGCAAACTACAAACCAAACATAAAAGCATTTAAAACTGGGAAAGCATCTGTATTTGCATTGGCTATTCAGAAATATCAGATATACAAGCTCAGTGCGTCACAATTGGTGGAGTTGGCACCATTTGCTATTTTTATTTATTTTTGCTAAAATGAAAAACCTTATTGTTACCATATTATTGTCTCATGATTGGTCAGAGGCCCATAATTGCATAATACTTTATTTATTGCAGGAGCTGAGGTCTCGGTGTCTGTCTTCGACTCAAGAGATGAAGAAGTGGCTTTCAAGGAACTCCCAAGTATACAGTATATTATATAGATACAATTTACTTTGTATGTTGCTATTGAACACAATCTGGATTGATAAATCAATCAATTGATCTAATTTTCAAATATTAGACATGTACTACTCCTAAGCCTTTACCAATATTGTTGTGCTTTTACTGAAGTACATTTTGAATTCTGGACTTTTACTAGATCCTTCTTCTGGGATTCTTGCACTGTCCGATTTTTGTAATCTGAGTAGGAGGACAAACTTTGCCTGTGTGGCCTTGTTTTTTAAACCTTATGTTACAGTACAATAAAACACATTCACTGACATAAAGTCACACTTATTTCCATTGTGGTCTTGTTTGTATAAACAGACATGTGAATGATTTGTATCACGTGGCCTTGGATGCAATATCATGACAGTTTGAGCCTCAACGAGTATTAGGAATTGGTCAAAATGTATAAATACCATACGCCTACATGAGATAAAATAAAAACAAACTTGACATCAAATCAACTATCTTTTAATAATAATAATAATAATATATACGATTTATATAGCGCTTTTCTGGGTACCCAAAGTCGCTTTACAGAAAGAAGTTCAGACATATTTATTAGAAAACTATTAAAACTATTTAAAAAGGTTTAAAAGGTTAAAAACTAGAAATCAAAATCAAAAGAGGGACAAATAAAAAGAAGGGTGTGTGTGTGTGTGTGTGTGTGTGTGTGTGTGTGTGTGTGTGTGTGGGGGGGGGGGGGGTTATGTAGGGAAAGCCAGTTTGAAAAGGTGGGTTTTGAGTGTGCTTTTGAACATTTCGAGGGTGGGGGCAGCTCTGATGTGAGTTGGGAGTGAGTTCCAGAGAGAAGGGGCAGCCACTGCGAAGGCCCTGTCTCCCCATGTCCGTTTGTTGGATTTGTGGGGTTCGAGTTGGTTGGCAGTGCTTGACCTGAGGGAGCGGGAGGGGACATGGCGGTTGATGAGTTCAGAGAGGTAGAGGGGGGCCTGGTTGTTGAGGGTTTTGTAGGTGATGGTGAGTATTTTGAATTGAATTCTGGACTTGACAGGGAGCCAGTGGAGTTCACGGAGGATGGGTGTGATGTGGTCCCTGGATCTGGTTCTGGTGAGTAGGCGGGCGGCGGAATTTTGAACATACTGGAGTTTTTTGAGGACCTTGGTGGTGACGCCATACAGGAGGCTATTGCAGTAGTCAAGTCTGGATGTGATGAAGGCATGAATGAGTGTTTCAGCGGCAGTGTGGGATAGCATGGGACGAAGGCGGGCAATGTTACGGAGATGGAAAAAGGCGGTTTTGGTGATCTGGTTGACATGGGGCTGGAAGGAGAGGGTGGGGTCAAGGATGACACCAAGGTTGCGGACTCGGGTGGAGGGGGTGACAGTGGAGCCATCAATGGTGAGGGAGAAGTCATGAGAGGAGCGGGTGAGGGAGTCGGGGCCAATGATGATGATTTCAGATTTATTGCAGTTGAGTTTTAGAAAGTTTGTTTGCATCCATGTTTTGATATCAGTCAGGCAGGAGGTGAGGGTGGAGTGGGTGGTGGGGGTGATGGTTTTGGCGGGGAGATATAGTTGAGTGTCATCGGCATAACAGTGGAAGCGGAGACCATGAGTGCGGAGTATCTGACCAAGGGGGAGCATGTAGAGGATGAAGAGAAGGGGACCAAGTACTGAACCTTGGGGGACGCCGTGGGTGACAGGTGACGTGAGTGATTGGCAGTTATTGATGGAAATAAAATGCTGTCTGTCAGTGAGGTATGATTGGAACCAGGAGAGGGCAGTGTCAGTGATTCCAAGGGTGGATTTGAGGCGTGAGATGAGTATGGAGTGGTGAATGGTGTCGAAGGCGGCACTGAGGTCAAGGAGGATGAGGATGTTGAGTGAACCGGTGTCAGCAGATAGCAGGAGATCGTTGGTGACTCTGAGGAGGGCAGTTTCAGTGCTGTGTTTGGTGCGGAAGCCGGATTGAAATTGTTCGTAGAGGTGGTTTGTTTCCAGGTATGCAGTGATTTGATTTGCGACGACTCGTTCCAGAATTTTTGACAGAAATGGGAGGTTTGAGATGGGCCGGTAGTTATTGGGGGAGTCAGGGTCGAGGCCGGGTTTTTTTAGGATCGGTGTGATGGAGGCAAGTTTTAGTAAAGGGGGAACGAAACCAGAGGAAAGGGAGGAGTTTATTGTTTTAGTGATGAGTGGTGAGAGAGTGGGGAGACAGTCCTTGAGGAGGTAGGTGGGGAGGGGGTCCAGGGAGCAGGTTGAGGATTTCATGCCTGTAATGACAGTTGACAGCTCAGATGGTGAGATGTCAGTGAATGAGGAGAAGGAGTGTTTAGTGGGTATGGTAGGCTCAGGTTCAGGTCCGGGGGGAGGGGTGGCCAGCTGGCTGTGAATGATGTTGATTTTCTCATGAAAGAAGGTTAGGAAGTTATTGCATTTTTCAGTGGTGAAGGAGTGGGAAATGGTGTCCATGGGTTTGAGTAGTTTGTTTATTGTGGAGAAAAGTACTCTGGGGTTGCCACTGCCTGACTGAATGATTCCAGAGTAGTATGAGGTGCGGGTGGAGTTGATGGTGTCCTTGTAGAGCTGCATATGCTGTTTGTGCATGTCGGAGTGGACAGTGAGCCCTGTCCTCTTAGATAGCCTTTCCAGCTGCCGGCCCTTGGACTTGAGGCTGCTGAGTTCGTCCGTGAACCAGGGAGCAGTGTGGGTGAAAGAGACGGAACGGGTTTGAACGGGTGCAAGCTGGTCAAGGGAGGAAGAGAGTGTGGTGTTGAATATGTTAACCAGTTCGGTGGGGGAGTCAGACTGTGTGAAGGAGGAGATGGAGATGGCGTCGGAGAGGGATACGGAGAGAGACGAGGAGTTGATGGATTTTAACTTCCGAAACTTTATGGTGCATTTTAGCTTCTCGTGGGGGGTGGGGGTGTCAATGTGGAAGTCTATGGCAAAGTGATCTGATATGGTAGCACCAAAATTGGTGCTAGATATTTGGCTGATACTGGAGTTGGTGGAGCAGACTAGGTCGAGGGTATGGCCTTTAATATGGGTGGGGAAATCAATGTGTTGGGTGAAATTGAATAGTGTCAGGATGTCCATAAATTCAGAAGCAGCAGTGCAAGTGGATTTTTCCACGTGGAAATTGAAGTCACCAAGGAGTGTGACAGATGGGGATATGGAACACAGTTGTGTGAGAAATCCTGATAGGTCGGAGAGAAAAGATGGGTTGGGCTTGGGGACTCGATAAATGACTGCGATGACCAGGGGTTTGGGGCCGGATAGTTTAAAAGTGAGGGATTCGAATGATGGTGGGGGCTGGATGGGGATTTTGATTAATTTTATGTTAAGCCGGTGGATGACAGCAATACCACCACCAGCACGCCCGTCCAGGCGGGGATTGTCCATATAGGAATAGCCGGAGGGGGTAGATTTATTTAGTGTAATGTATTCCTGTGGTTTTTGCCAGGTTTCAGTGATGAATATAAAATAGTACTGATTTACATAAATCTACAGATATATATAAAAACAGGGGTCTATGGTTGAACTGGAAACTAAGAAACTAGATATAGTCATAGGTCACTGAGGCAGGTGGTTTTTCATGCTTTCTTCATGATGACACATCGCTGGAGCTGCTTCTGGCCAGGACAGGAGACAGGACAGGAGCAGACGCACATGCTGTGGTGAGAGAAGACGTAGAGTCAGTAATGGTGAAAGCACTCAAGGATTACTGGAATGGAATAGGTGGGGTGTGTAGGCTATGTACAGTATGTTTCATGTGATACAATACTGACCAAATTAGTAGGTAGGCTACAACTGAGTATCACATATCAATCATAATAATAAGCAGACTTGGCAACCTGACTGTAGAAAGTAACAGTACAGTAAAGAACTTGGGGGTCATTATCCTGAATTGAATTTAATTCACACAATCATGTTACCAATACCAAGATTGCCTTTTTTCACCTTTAGAAATATTGTATGATGCATCTAGATGATTTTTCTGGGCTTGATTACTGCAATGCACTTTATTCTGGACTGCCAAAGAAAACAACTGACAGATTACAATTTGCGGCAACCAGAGTTTTAACTAAAACTAAGTGTCACAGCATTGGCTTCCGGTTTTTAGGATTGATTTTACAATTATTTTACTTGTTTATAAAGCTCTCAATGGTCTCGCATCTGTGACCTTCTGACCTACATGACTGCCTGCCTAGATATGTCCCAAACCACCCCCTCAGGTCCACACAGCTGGCCTGCTCGATGTGCCTACCGAATGGCAACAAAAAAACACAGTGAAGCAGTTTTCAGCTTCTACGGGCTGATGGCGTGGAACAAACTCCCACTGTACCTTTGACAGGCAGCCTCTAGACATTTTTAAAGCACAGCGCAAGACCTACTTATACACTGACTCTTGCTTTTAGATTTATGCATGTCCTCACTATTGCATTACTGCCATTTCAATGTTTTATGCCTTGCGTTAATTTTTTTCACCATTGTTCTGTAAAGCACTTTGAGCTGCATGTCATGAAAGGTGCTATACAAATTGTTTATTTTGATTTACAAATTGCTGGTTTCTAGGGGGCCAAACAAAATACAGCAAATACAGTAATGTGCTTTATGTATAAAGTTTGAGTTGAGTATGTATGGCTCACCATCAGTCCATCAAAGACGTTTTCAGCTTCATCAGCATTCTGTAGAGTGCATGCCTTTTGTCCGACGGGGCATACGTCCGACGGGGCATAGGCCCGACGGGGCATACATCCGACGGGGCATACGTCCGACGGGGCATAGGCCCGACGGGGCATACATCCGACGGGGCATAGGCCCGACGGGGCATAGGCCCGACGGGGCATACGTCCGACATATATATCATAATTCATTAATTAATTAATATCATAATTAATTAATTAATTAATTAGATAAAGATCTATAATAGATCTCACTCTCTCTCTCTCTCTCTCTCTCTCGCTCCGCCCGCTCGCTCACTACGGCTTTTCGATACGGCTTCAAACCCCTATATAAGGAATTAAAGAAAGTCGATCGGTCTCTCTCCCCCCCCCCCCCCCCCTCTCTGTGGGGTGGGGGGGGGGGGGAGACGCACGTATATGTTGAATTGAAATAAATACGATCGTCTGTCTCTCTCTGTATCGCTCGCTGGCTTCTATACCTTCATTCTATTGGAGAGAGAGAGGGAGACCGCTCGCTGTCTCTCGTCTCAGCCCTCTCTCTCTCTCTCTCTCTCTGTGTATGTGCGTCTCTTCAAAGAGACGCGCGTATATGTTGAATTGAAATAAATACTGTCGTCTGTCTATCTCTGTATCGCTCGCTGGCTTCTATAACTTAATTAATTATCTGGACTTGGAGAGAGAGAGGGAGAGCCTGCTCGCTGTCTCTCTCAGCCCTCTCTCTCTGTGTGTGTGTGTGTGTGTGTGCGCGCGCGCGCGCAATTTAAATTGAAATAAACTATAGGCTATACACATACACTCTTGTATGTGTGTTGTTTCTGGACAAGACCGTTATGGTAACCACTTAGCACATGATTTAATTTAACTATATGAAATAAATAAAGACTAGAATAGGCCTGTGTAATGATCATGCAGATGCAGGTGATGGAATGGAACTAAGCGCTTGTTGCTATAAGGCTTAGGCAAAATTCTTTACACTAGTCCTTACCCGATATCCCCCCCCCCCATCCCCCATAAATAGAGTTAATTGTTAATAGTTAATATAGTTCATTATATCGGAATTGACCGGGTGTGTCCAATTGTCAATACATGGGTGACGACCGTCACACGACTCCATACCTGATCAAAGATGGCTTTTATTCAGAGTGGAAATCGCGGTGGAAAGATTTTGGTATATGATGGACACAGATACCAGAAAAATAAAGAACGGGGAGAGAAGATTTATTGGCGCTGCTGGGATAAGACGTGTAACGTTTTCATCCTGACTCGTTATTTTGACGTCCATGCACAGAACCCCGCGATACACGTGTTGACGGCGGTGCCTCCACATCACAACCATGAGCCAGAGGTAGACCTAATTGAACGTTCAACCTTTAAGAACACGCTTCTGAATATGATAGTACAAGACCCAACGAAACCCTCAAGACGTGTCTACCGTGAAGCCGTGAGAGAAGCGAGAAGGGCGAGGCCGGGAGTGGTTCTACCCGAGTTCCATACGCTGGTCACCTTCATGAATAGGAACAGGTTGAAAGTGCTACCACCCATTCCCGCAAGTTGGGACAACGTGGTCATCGAGGGGCCGTGGGCTTTGACATGGAAACGTAAACGTTTTCTGTCGCGTGTTAATAACGAGTGGGGCTACGTTGTATTCGCAACAGACCAAAACTATCGAAACCTCGCCCAGTAAGTTTATTAACTATCAATATCTTCACTTTGTTATGATAGGCTACTACATTTTTATTTGTTAATGTGCCATTTAAACTTAAACTTTGACTCACTTCACAGATGCCGAGAAGTGTACATTGATGGGACTTTCAAAAGCTGTCCAGCGCCATATCTGCAGCTGTTGACCATACATGGAAGGTAATTATGTTTTTGTGAAAGAGTAGTTTATTTTCTTTCTTTTTTATTAATATTATTTTTTTAAGATGATTTTGGGGCTTTTTGCCTTTATTGATCGATAGGTTGACAGGAAGTCTACTGTTAACAAGTGGCGCAAAGTAACCTGCACAGTATACCTCTAATCAACTTACAAATTACATAATAGCCTACATATACACAGAGGCATTTAGTATTAATATCACTATAGTCCAAGATTAAGTAAATTTAAAGCAATTGGCAATTTAAAATAAATAATTCAATAATTATACTGTATACGTGATAACATATTTTATTTCAGTTTATCTACCTTTTTTTTATCGATGAAAAAAATCGTTCATGCTAAATATAGCCCTGGTTCTTGGGACCATCTTACCCAGAAGTTATGCAGGAACCCCTACTGAGTGGCAAAAAAGTACTTTCTGGCCTTGACAGTCCATACATCCAAACTGAAAAGTCCTATTTGATTGCATTAAATTACATTAAACAACATTAAACTCACTTTGCCACTCTATACCTGCACTATTACTTTATATAAATGTCACTTGTTTTTACAGGTTCATGGAGAGAGTGATCCCTTTGGTCATGTGCCTGGCGACACAGAAAACGGTGGGCCAATACCGGAGTATTCTCAGGCATGTCAAACGGAAAGTACATCACGTGACGGGCAATGAATGGCAACCACGACGAGTTGTGACTGACTTTGAGTCTTCACTCCTTCTCGCACTAGAGGCAGAGCTGAGAGATAGCAGGCTGAGTGCCTGCTATTTCCATTTTTGCCAATCATTGTGGAGACGCGTCCAAGAGCTGGGATTGGTTGTGCCCTATCATAATAATAAAAAACTGAAGAAATGTATCCGGAAGGTCATGGCCATCGGGTATGTGAAAATGTGATAGGCCTGTGTCCTATGTTGTAAAAATGACATTTCTGTTTTTGTCTGGGGAGTAAAATGGTGACCCATGGGACGGACCAGAAAAGTCTGTCTCATGTTATCCATAAGGCTCTATATAGGTCAAATTTCACGTTATTGCTAACCTTTTCCTGGGTTAAGAGCTGTTTAATTTATAATAATTACTTTCTGTTAATCATGTATTACAGGTACCTGCCCCAGGATACGGTGCAGGAGAAATTCCGGAGGCTGGTCCAGAAGAGGTCCACAAGACGTCTGGTGCAAAGATTTGAAGACCTAGAGGACTTTTTCGGATATGTTGACAGGAATTACATCCGAGATGGGTGCCGCTTTCCAGTAGCACTGTGGAACGTCCACATGAGAACCATCTCAAACAGGACCAACAACAATGTTGAATGTAAGATTTAATGCACCAAGTATCTGTCTATATGTATGTCTATGTGTGTAATCCACGTAACTTGACAACCGTTAGCCCCACCGACTTCAAATTCAACACGTGCGTTTCACACCACAGCAGGGGGTGCAGTGCCCGTTGTTGAGTCGGTCGGACCCACGGTCTAGAACCGCCCCAAAAAGGCCTCTGACCGGGCTCTGGACCGGGCCCCTGCCCATGCGTCCATATATGGAGCTGCCTGTTCTGACCTCACAACACTCCATATTTGGGCATACCTGACACAGAACTGGGGCATGCATTTCCAACTTGCATCGCTCCAATAGGCCAGTGTCCAACGGGCACCGCTGTAGAGGCCCCACAGGCACAGTTCTACTATATATATATAAACCGGTTATAACATGGTTTTAGACGGCCATTTAAAATTGCTTATAGCGGGTGGGCATCTTTCATTGAAAGATATAGATACAATTTGGAGATGTCTGAACAGTTTTATTTTCTCATTATGAAAACATTTTCTTTTTTCTACTTTAGCCTTTCATCACAGGTGGAATCAGTTACTGGAGAGGCGGCACCCAAACCTCTGGATATTCATCTCATATTTGAAGGATGAGCAAGCCAGGACAGAAACCACTGCCAGGGCAGCCCGCCGTGGATCACCTGGTCCACCGATGCGTCGGAAATGGCGGCGTTTGGAGGCCAAGATCATTCGCCTCAAATTACAGTTGCGGCGGGGCCAACGTGATCTGGGGCAGTACTGGGATGCCGTCCGTTATGTGATACAACATTTCACATGAGGTGAGTCAAGAAAAATACAAATGAGCGCACTTACTGTCATAAAATAGACATAATTACTTCTTTGATTCGAGATTCCAATGTTTTTAATATTATTATTGTTATTGTTTGTTATTGTTTTCACAGCACTGAGGTCTTCCGCAGGCGGCTGCTCCAAGATGGCTAACCCTAACCCCTAACCCTATAACCAACAAGCAAATAAGCACTCGACAGTGCAGTTCTAGCACTATTTACTATACTATTTGTTATAGGTGATTTTTGTTTTTCCATAAAAATGTGTGCTTTGCATATAAGACACTGTCACTGTACCCTGTTTCACTTTTAAGTGTCAGTGTTTCAAGATTATTTTTTAAATATATTCAGTGATTTCACTTAATTCAAATATCACTTATTTTTTTCTTATTTTTTGGATAATCCTCCCTACTCTAAAGTTTGCTGATCATATAAGAAGTTCCTCCCTGTCCCCAGTGAGCCCCTGGGGTCAAACAACCCTAGTTTCGGTTTGGGCTTTGGGTGGCAAAGCCTTCATATAATCAGGATGAGAGGGGCCTTCCTCCAATCATGATTGAGTGGGGCGGGCCTTGATGCGGCCTGTCGCATGTCCCCCCCACTGTAGAGCGTGCATGTGCCCATCTTGTTACCATGGAGGACTGGTTTTTTTTTCCAAATCACCCAAATCACTGAATGCTTTGCTATTAAAACATTTGTAAAAGGTGATTTTTGTTTATTTTTTTAATACAAATGTTTTAATGTTTAAAAGTAGCCTATATGTGATTTATATGCGTCATTATCATACAGTAAGTTAAATTTATTAAGCCATTATTTCACAAGTTGACTTGCATTTGTGTAGCCTATTTCAAGAAAAAAGCAATTTTGTCAGGTGTGGTGCCACGGAATTTTTGTCTTTTTTCATAGGCCTATATACACTAATTTGGGTAGCTATTAAGTTTGGAACATGCAAAGGCCACTACAACCCATGCATTTATTTATTTATTTAAATCACATCAGGAAGGCAGCGTGCTCCAACTTGTTAAGGGCTGATAACATCCGAAATAATAATAATAATAATAATAATGGAGCACTTAAGTTGTGAAGCCATGGTTTATATGTCCAAATAGTAGCCCTTACTCAAATTTGCACACAGCAGCCATAGGGGTCTGACACCATTTTGCGTAATAGGCCTAAACGTGCCTCATAACCCCCGTTAAGCATAAACGGACATTATTTGCAAACTTATAAAGCCTATAGGCTATGTCCTATGTTATAACTTATAAACTAACTTATAGCCTATGTCCCCGGGTCCCAGCTTTTCTGTATTTTATTTCAATTCAAATTGGCATGTATGCATGATGAGACACACGTCTCTTTGCGCGCACGCACACACACACACACACACACACACACACACACACACACACACACACACACACACACACACAGAGAGAGGGGGTTGAGAGAGAGGGCTGAGAGAGACATGCAGCGAGTGGTCTCTCCCTCCAAGAGAATGAAGGTATAGAAGCCAGCGAGCGATACAGAGAGAGACAGACGACCGTATTTATTTCAATTCAACATATACGCGGCACGCGCGTCTCTTTGAAGACACACACACACACACACACACACACACACACACACACACACACACAGAGGGCTGAGAGAGACAGCGAGCGGTCTCTCCCTCTCTCTCTCTCCAATAGAATGAAGGTATAGAAGCCAGCGAGCAATACATATACAGAGAGAGACGTATTTATTTCAATTCAACATATACGTGCGTCTCCCCCCCCCCCCCACCCCACAGAGAGGGGGGGGGAGAGACCGATCGACTTTCTTTAATTCCTTATATAGGGGTTTGAAGCCGTATCGAAAAGCCGTAGTGAGCGAGCGGGCGGAGCGAGAAAGAGAGCGAGAGAGAGAGAGTGAGATCTATTATAGATCTTTATCTAATTAATTAACCATTAATTAATTAATTATTATAATATATGATATATATGTCGGACCTATGCCCCGTCGGACATATGCCCGGCGGACGTATGCCCCGTCGGACGTATGCCCCGTATGCCCCGTCGGACGTATGCCCCGTCGGACGTATGCCCCGTCGGGCCTATGAGTTGTCGGACAAAAGGCTGCCCCCCCATTCGGTACCCATCTGGGCTGACCTAGTGAAGTGAATGGACACAGGTATACCACTTGAATGTTTACATTGCTAGTCCTGAAACATACGAACGCTCAGAATGAGTGTAGGGAGAGGGCACATGTGGGGCTAGACTAGAGCGTCATGTGAGCCATGCCCATGGCTAACTAATACATTGCTTCAGATGGCATGCCATACAGTTTATTATTGAATGGTTGAATGAACACCGAAAAGGTGTAAACTGAAGCCGTGCCTAGCCTCTGACACGTATGTAAACAATACGGTGTGGCGACACGCACAACACATAAGCTGTAAATACATTGAACACTTACTTCAATCTGAATGTCCCTCTTGGTCCATCGGGCAACTTCCAGTTTAGTTGAGGCATCCTGAACGCATGTTCCCACTTCCCAGTAAAACAGTCAACACTATCTGGGCTTTTTCTGGGCAGAAAAGTTTGTGTGTGACGACGTACTGGTCCAGGGAAAGCTTATAGCTACTAGCTAGGTCGCTCCAGCAGGCATCAATCCACACATCCACATTGTCCCCGTCAATGCATTCCTTCCTCCGTATATTTCTGGTTCATAATATAACGACCCTAACGCAGATTCTGCCAATATGTATTTAAAATTATCTCGTCCAAAAACTCCCATGGAGTAGCCATATACTGACTCGTTGTTTTCGTTTGTTGTGGTGGTTGTTGTGTATAGCGAGGGACCGTGTCCTTCGCGGCTAGGCTAGCTACGGCAAGTCTACCTGTCCAGTCCCTTGTAGTTTCTGATAGCCTACCGAGGGTCTACCACCTACGTCACTTTGGGACAAATACGTAGGTGGTAGACAGCTTTGAAAGTGCGCCCACAGAGCTACAGACCACCAATGATAATATACCGGGGTGTTTTAGCATATATGCTAATGATAAAAAACACACAGAAAAAGTTTAATAGTGGCGAAGTGGTCCTTTAAGCATTTGGATAGAAAACGTTTTAATTAGCACAGCCATATTATGAAACTCATTGTAATGCATGACTAGCCCCTCTCGGAACCCCCTCTTTAGAACCCCTCTTTATTCACCATTTGATTACATTTAGCCTCTCTGTCCAATTGGTTCCATTTAGGGTCCATTTGTAATACACTCTCAGAGGTTTTTCAATATAAACTGGGCGTCTAAGAGATAGAAATGCTATTAAATGGGGGTCCGTAGACAAATGCATGTCAAATTGGGGGTCCTTGAAATAAAAATGGTTGAAAAGCACTGCTAGAGCCGTCTCTTATGGGGTGCCCCCTGGCATATCTTTTAAAATGAGGGGTATGGGGCCTGTCATTTTGGGGGGGTCCATGACATCAAAATGTTTGGGAACCACTGGCCTACATGTACAGTAGAAAGTCCTTTTATATATTTAGTTTCTAATTGTAACGCACCATTTGCACAAATGATATTAGACCGGCAGAAATCCATTCATTATGAAGGGCATAACAAATACATTTTGTTGTGTGGTAAGTGAAACATTTTGGCATGCCCTATGCCAGTGGTTCTCAACCTGTCGGTCGGGACCCCACCTATTTTTATGGAGGGTCCCAGATGACAGTGAAGTGACCATTTATTAGGACTTTCAACACCTCAAAGAAAGAGAGAAATAAACTACTGCATCAAAAGTCATCAACAAATTATACTATACTATAAAAACTGGTGAAACATTGGTCAAATTGTCAAATAATATAAGAGTGGGGAAACGTGAAAATAGCAGATCTACAAGCTCACACCGCCTCGCAGTGTGAGGCGGTGTGAGCTTGTAGATCGGCTGTTTTCACAATTTTAATAAACTAAATGTAATATCTCAACTGAACAATTCCAGGTGCTTCTAGGGTGGAGGTCCCTAGTTCAAATGTGATTATTTTGTGGGTCCCCACCTGAAGAGGTTGAGAACCACTGCCCTATGCAACAACATGCTTTGTTTTCCCTGCAAGTTAATCAGAAGCTGCAGGGCTGTCGATTTTCCACATATTAGTCTTTTATGTAAGGCGCTTTGGGTATTTACTATTTAGAGAAGTGCCATATACATTTGAGCTATTATTATTATACATCACATTTTCAGTGGCCATTTTAATATTCAATTTCCATGACATAATTATCACGTCATGGTTTACATTTTGGTCACTTTAAATATACTTTGACATTAAATTTAGGGGCTTGGTGGCCTGTGTGGCCAGTGCTTAAAATATTACTGTCTATCCCCCTTATTTCCCTACAACTTAGATGATTTAATACTTTCTGGGGGACATACCTGGTGGAGGTAAAAGCTTAACGGATAGAAGAAGGTGTGACATGGTGATTGCACACATGACAAGTGAACATGGTATGTTTTCTGGTAAACATAAAAAGCACCCAATGCACAACCAGAACCGTTTGATTTAGAGTGTGCCAGGCAGGAAGTGTCTGAAACATTTGTGTGTTTGCTTTTTGTTTGCAGGATAATTTGGCTCCGTCATGAAGGGACTGTTGACCCACGAAGAAGCTATGCTCAAAGTCACCGTGAAAACCATGAAGAGTAAGTACTCCATAACAATGAGGAATGTTACACTATATACAATATTTGAAAGCATACTATAAATACCAGTTCAAGAAATTCAGCAATTTTTAGTTCTCAATATGTCTTTCAGAAATTCCTTTTAACACATGTCCATATAAGTTTAAACAAATAGCAATTGTACGATATTCCTGTTGGATATCAACTAGTATGTAAAACAACTCCTCTCCTCTCCAGTTGCCATTTGCACGCGCACCGAGATGGAGGACTTCCTCTGGGAAGCAGCCTGCATGAAGGAGTTCGACCACCAGAATGTCATGAGACTCCTGGGTGAGAGAACAACGCCTTTGTATAAGTTTGTATTGTTAAACTGCAGTTTACAGCAGCATCATTTCAGATGCAGACAATGTTGCAGATTAGTTGGCTCATCACATGTGCACCTACAGCTATCTCAAGGTACAGCATCAGTATTGCTAATGACAGAACATTGGCATGTGTCTAGCTTGCCTGTGCAAATGGCCCTGGTCAACACTCATTCCAATCAAAAACATAACTAACATGACGTAATCGTGTGTTTTAGTTTTTTCCATCCTCATCTGACATCATGCATTCTCTCATCCGTCTATGAATCAAAGCTCAACTTATGATATCTGAAAAAAACTATAAGCAATACTAAAACTAGAAATAAAGCTAGTCAATTCCTATGACTAAAACGACTGGTTGAGAAAATAAAAATGTAACCACTTGAACCCCAGCATCCCTATATCTAAGAGGAACGTTGGCCAAGAATAGTAGATCCACACGCTCACATACAACATGCCGCAACGTGACATGGTGTGAGCTTGCAGATCAACCATTTTCGACAAATACATTCCATGTAGACAGTTGCAACCTCAGCACCATTTTATTAAGAATAGGGGGTTTAAGTGGTTAAGCTAATGAACATTTCACAACTGCAACTGCTCCAAATATCATTAAAGTCCATTATAGCCGGTATGTGAACGGGAACAGGAATAGGGGTGTGGTGTGTTTGTTTATGGAGGTACAGGTATGTGATGAAGGTTGGTGTTCTGTGTGTGTGTGACTGTGTGTGTATATACTGTACGTATACTTTATACTCATTCAAACCAAGCCGGGGTGGGCTGGGCATGGGGAAGCATAATTCTATTTGTCATTCGACAGAGCCTAAAGCTCGATCGATGAAAGTGCTCTGCTTTGCTACTCAGTGCGCGTTGAAATTAGGAGATCTTCAAGCTCACAAAGCGTCGTACTGGACACGTTGTGAGCTTGTAGATCTGCAATGTTCAACACGACCCGTGGTCTTGCAAATAAATTTGGGTTAAGAAGACATGTAGTCCAGGGGTCCTCAACTAGAAATGATGAAGGTCCACAAATATTTTTTTGAATAAGACCGAGGTCCGGTCCCATGTGCGGTGTCCATCGGAGAGCTCGGCTCTATGCCCGTTTAGTATGGTCAAGCCAAGCTTATACAAATCAGATCGCCTTCTACCCAACCAATAATGGGGTGCAGAGTGCAGGCCCGGAGTGGAACTCCAAATCAGGCCAGGAGTTATACGCCCTGGCAGGCCACACTGCGCGCGCGCATAGCGCGCGCCAGAATTTCGGGGGCCCTTGGGGGACATTTTGGGGGCCTTTGCAGCAATTTCACATGAGAAATGTACCTTTTGATGTTATTTATATTATTATTTATTATTTATTTTTTTTGGTGGTCCGCAAAGAGGTGGTCCACGGTCCGGTCGCGGAACGCGGTCCGCCAGTTGAATACCCCTGATGTAGTCCGTCAGCCGACAGGCTTCTTTTGTTTAAAGTGAGACATTTGGTATAGTCTTTTTTTATTGGCTTTTATTGGCCTAAAATATTGTCTATACCAGTGTTTCCCAACCTGTGTGTCGCAGAGCTTTGGTGCTCTGTTTGATGTGTCCAAGTGCTCCGCGTAATTTGACCGAAATTAAGTTATAGTGTTACTTTCTGTCAAATCAGGCGGCACACTAACTCTCCCCCGAAAGCAATATTATAGCTAGTAGCTACTGGGCTGCAGGCTTCTTATAGTTGTGTCGTTGTTGTCACACGTCTAACCATTAGACGTGCGATAACATCAATACGGAACAATAGACTAACGACCCTCGGCCATTGAAATGTTAATGCTTAGACGCATGCAGAAGAGGCTACATTTCGCTCCCTCCAGAAAGACTGGAGCACGCAGAGCGCAGCCACATGCACGCGTCGTAGACAGCAGACACATACAGTCCTACATGTCCCGACCTAGCCCAAACATTTAGATTCTCTTAGTCCCGACCCAAACACGTAAAGTAAACGTGATGTTGTTGTGATTAAACATAATGTGCCACGAAAAATAGCTGTCCATAGATGTCCAAACATGATCGCCTCGTTCGGCCAACAAATATATCTCCCTCCCTCCACAGAAGCGCAGTTATGCCTGATTTATTCTTCGTCATACACGTGTTATGCTTGCATGCTGAAAATGGCTGATCTACAAGCTCACAACGCGTTGCGGACGCAACGCGTTGTGAGCTTGTCGATCAGCTATTTTCAGCACGTGAAAATAAGCAGGCTGTGAGAACTGAGACCCTTCACAATAAAAGCATGCAGCTTTCACAAGTTGGCCCATAATAAAGACAAGCAAAAGGATTAGGTGGCATTTCACATTGCATATGAGCAATTCTTTGAAACTAAGGCACTGTCTCTGTCCTTTTCATTCTCGTTATTTGATGAGTGCTGTCATGTGTGTTTTTATTAGAGCTGGGACTCGATTAAAAAAAAATCTAATTAATCAGAGGCTTTGCGATTAATTAATCTAGATTAATCGCATTTTAATTGCATATCAATATTCAACCCGAGAACTGTCATTAATATACCTGTTGTGGAAATAATAATAAAAAGTCACCCCATTCTGTGTTGCCTAGAACTGGAGGTCTGAAAAAAATTAGTAACAGTAACAAGTACATCTCAGTGACATCTCAAAGCTGTACTTACTTCATATTGTTACTGGTTTTTGTCAGACCTCCAGTTCTAGGCAACACAAAATGGGGTGACTTTTTATTATTTCCAGTTTTCAGTACTATAGAAAAGCGCCCAGTGAGAAACGTTCCGCGGTGAAAAAAAAGGTGCGATTAATTTATCTGTAGTTAATCGCGATTCATTTTTCTGTAGTTAATTAATCGTAATTAATCGCAATTAGTCCCGGCCCTAGTTTTTATTTTATTATATTACTTTTACGTATATATTTACTTTTACTATAATATATATATATATTTAATATATATGTATATTTTATATATATATATAATACACCCCCCCCCCCTTCCCCCCCCCTAGGTGTTCCCCGAGATTTTTAGGCTATGAAAAGTGTTCCCTGGGACAAAAAAGGTTGGGAAACACTGGTCTATACTGTATACATACATTCATGAATCCACTTGCTGACCGGCTGTCACTATTGGACAATTTTTGTTTTCATTAACATCCTATGGCAGGCAAAAATTTCAAACTTTCCTTATGCTTTAAGTAGCATGTGACATGTCAAACTAGGGGGCTTTCGTGATTCTGAATCCATTCCAAGCATTCGTTTTGCACGAAGAAACAGTCATAGACGTCATACAAATGTGATGAGGTCAGCACATTTTGTATTTTGTGCAAAAATAATGCTTGAAATGGATTCAGAATCATGAAAACCCCCTAGTTTGACATGTTACATGCTACTTAAAGCAAAAGGAAAGTTAGACATTTTTGCCTGCCATAGGACGTTAATGGTAGGATCACAAGAAACCCCTATAAAAAGGATTGCCCAGTAGTGACAGCCAGTCGGCAAGTGGATTCATGAATATATGTATATAGACAATATTTTAGGCCAATAAAAAAGACTATACCAAATTTCCCACCCGTCCACCTCGACTGCCGGACAAATGCGCAATCTTAGCAGGCTACCGGTATACACACATTTTATAAATTATAGGCTATTATTATACAACCTGTAATCAATGCATGGGGTTTTGACTTTGTGTGTTTTCTTGACATTGGTCACTATTAGATTTCGAGTAATGAATGAAACAGATCAGCAATTAAATTCTACCTTTGCAGTGAAATGATCATGTCCAGAAAAATACTACTTGAGGTATATCGTATATTATATATTTTTTCTATGATCTCATCAGGTTCATATCTTGCTGAAGCCGCTCCAGGGTGAGATCAACACACTGCCACTCTGGCTCCGGAAGAGCAACCTCGCCCTCAACGTCAACAAGACTAAGGAGACAATCGTGGACTTCAGGAGACAGCGGAGAGTGCGCCCATCCTCATCGATGCCCATGCCCCTTCGATCAGGCGGTGTCACGCCTGCACTAACCAAGAAAAGACCAGCCTACAGCAAGTAGTGCGATTGGCAGATCACCGTTCTTGTTCGGCAGCCTGATGACAGGCGGTGTCATCAGGCTGGTCTCAGACCTTTGCTCTTTCCTGAACCCACATGTGGATTATACCAGCCTGGGGCAAGTGACTTGGCTCTCCTTTGAACCTATGGATTATACCAGGGACAAGGGACAAGGGACTTGACCTTTTACTTTGCTCTACCAGTCTACCTCATGGACCTACTAAGAGTTGGTAATCAAATGGACTACTACCTAAGAGTTGGTAATCAAATGGACCCTTATAGATATTTAACTCTTGAAAGCGTACAGGTCCATTTGGTTTCATTTCACGCTCAAGAGTTACATTATTGTTAAACATCTGCATTACTTCATTTACAACTCTACACAATTGGAGAATGTAAATAATTATTGTAGACAAAATCTTATCCAACAAAAACAGAACATGCTTTAGTTTTGGGTGTGAGCCTAAATCTCATCACATGGTGACAAAATAACGGGCCTACAATAATGATCTACATTATAATTGACCTTGACCACTGCATTATTGGTGAAGCTGTTTTATTTAACATTAAAAAAGGAAATTAATGATTTTATATCTATTAATGTTAACTGTATCTCCTTTAAAGCTCAAAGTGAGAATGGTATCCATCCATCCATCCATCCATGTCTCATTTATCTCTCAAATACAGCTCTTAATGTATCTCATCTATGTCTCATTTATCTCTCAAATACAGCTCTTAATGTATCTCGCCTATGTCTCATTTATTTCTCAAATACAGTTCTTAATGTATCTCGCCTATGTCTCATTTATTTCTCAAATACAGCTCTTAATGTATCTCGCCTATGTCTCATTTATCTCTCAAATACAGCTCTAATGTATATTCGCCTATGTCTCTTTACGACTCCTAGTATTCAAGTTAGGAGCTGAGCTGAGCAATAAAAGCTGATTCTCAAGAGAAGCATCTGAGATTAAAATGAGAAGCAGATTTTTCCTCTGGGTGGCCAGGATGACCACAGAAGAGGCAGAGGAATTCCTTTTCAGGTTTTTAATAGGTGTGTTTGGTACACACCATGGCTGCATCCGAATTGCTAGGGTTGTTCCCTACTCCCTACCCCCCATACGGGGATCCAGACTCTAGTGGACTCTATAGTGATGATTTCGGACAGTATGGGGAGCACCGACTCTGACGTCAATATCGGTAGAGGGCGCTGTAGGTCCGCGGGTTCATGTACATTTTATTTGCATGAAATCCCCATTAGGTTAGTCGATCTATAAGCAACGCGACGTCCGTGTTGTGAGCTTGTATCGAGTAGGCCTACTTTTGGTAAAGAATGACCAAAAGTAGCCGATCTACAAGCTCTGCTCACAATAATAATACGGACGTTTGGTGTTAACAGAAACAGCAGTCCAATAAATGACTGCCTACATAATGAAATGCAATTCAATGAAATAATGTTAGATAGCATATTTTTTCATGGCAGGAATTAATGAATATTAATAAAACATATGTTCGGACACAATTAATGTGTCTCACATGCATGCATTTAGCCTACGTTTGGGATAAAGAATCTCACAAATATATTCTACAGCAAGCAACTGATTCCTCTCCTAACGTCATGCGCTGGGCCTGGGTGATACAATGGATCAGTAATACTATTGCAAATGAGTAATTTATTATAAATAAAATAAAACAATTTCAAATAAATGCACAGATCATTTGTCTCGAGATCTGTAGCTTCGAGATCCGCCAGGGAAGGGAAAACGAAAGTTTAAAAAGTACATTTGTGTTGAGTTCTTTCGCTGGTTCAACTTCTGCCTCTTCTGAGTTGGAGCGCAATGAGCGCATGCATGCAGAAGCAGCGCACGTGCGCAAACGCGTGCATGTGCGCTCAAGAGCGAGCTTGAGCAATGCATTATGGGGCAGATTTGCTTCGCTGTGTTTTTGTAGTGACCATCGGATGCTCCCTACAATTCCCGGTGCATTGTGGGATACTTCATTCCACTACGTTAGGGTGCAAAAATGCTCACTACACATTCGGACACTACAACAAAATGGCGGAACGCCAAAGTAGTGCACTATATGGGGCATAGGATTCGGACGCAGCCCATGTGTGTGGTTCGCTCTTGGACGCACACAGTTGGGTGGAGGAGAGAGATGGTATTCTGGAGGGCGGTGGACAAGAAGCTGCTGTGGTGATCTAGCATGCATGAATGAATGAGTGCAGCTAGTCCTACTTGTAGCCTCCCACACCATGTGTGCAGTGAGCAAGCTGCCAGCCACTCAGCCCTGATTGGCAGTGAGTCTCCATGGGTCCTTTTGACAAGCATATTAACCCAACACAAAGAAACCAACCACAGGAATCAATCCATGGTCTGTCGCCCTCTAGTGGACAAAATCAACAACCAAAATGTTTTCACCACTGCTCCCTCTGCTTGATGAATACATGCCTCACACACACACACACACACACACACACACACACACACACACACACACACACACACACACACACACACACAGAGCCGGACTTACCGTTGGGCTGGGGTGGACTGCAGCCCCGTAAAATATTATATATATATATATATATATATATATATATATATATATTTTTTTTTTTTTTTTTTTTTTATTATACAATTATTTATTACAAAAAATATCACCATGCAAATTGTAAAATTAAATTTGTATTTAATTTAATTTAATTGCATCATGTTATGCTTTAGCTATTGAAAAATAGCAGATCTACAAGCTCATATCGCGCCACCGAGTGGCGCGATACGAGCTTGTAGGTCTGCTATTTTTGAAAAGTCAAAGACACTTTTAGAATCTGATCTCAGGTCAGAATGGGTTAATAATGAAACTGTCAGGATGTAATAGACATTTTTAGAATCTGATCTCAGGTCAGAATGGGTTAAGCATTTATTTCATAAATCGCTGTGTGTGTGTGCGTGCGTGTGTGTGCGTGTGTGTGCGCGTGTGTGCGCGTGTGTGCGTGCGTGTGTGTGTGCACCTTGAAAAATGCACTCACTTGTAAACAAAAGGGAGTTTCTGAACAAAGATGGATATGGATTTTTACACGAAGAGTGAATTATTTCTCCCACTTCTCTTCCCGGCGTTCCAATGTGACATCCAATTATTGCTTGTTTTCATACGTTGAGCAAAACGCCGTCCTTTGTGCTCCGTGTGGCTGATGGACACCTAAACGCTTCACAATCACAGAGCCTCCTTTGTGCTGCATGCGGCTGATGGACACCTAAACGCTTCACAATCACAGAGCCTCCTTTGTGCTGCATGCGGCTGATGGACACCTAAACGCTTCACAATCACAGAGCCTCCTTTGTGCTGCGTGTGGCTGATGGACACCTAAACGCTTCACAATCACAGAGCCTCCTTTGTGCTCCGTGCGGCTGATGGACACCTAAACGCTACACAATCACAGAGCCTCCTTTGTGCTGCGTGCGGCTGATGGACACCTAAACGCTTCACAATCACAGAGCCTCCTTTGTGCTCCGTGCGGCTGATGGACACCTAAACGCTACACAATCACAGAGCCTCCTTTGTGCTCCGTGTGGCTGATGGACACCTAAACGCTACACAATCACAGAGCCGTGCATTCCTTCAGATTACCTCGTCACGTAGGAAGGAATTGACGAGATCAAAAAAATAAGATATCTACGTGCATTATTGATTCACGCGTGTAAAAACCAGGTCACTCGTCCCTCAGGTTATCAGCTATACGTGAGAGAGAATGGCCATGTTTTTATAGGAGGCCCTGGAGATAAGGGGGAAGGAATAACAGGTCGCACGCAGAGGGAAGGAATAACACGTCGCACGCAGTCAATCGTCTGTGATATTGAAGGCTTGTACTAAACATGCAGTCTCCATGCACTGTTACCAACCGTATGTTGCAAAGCAAACACTAGCTGCATGATGCATATCTTGGCAAATATATACCATTACTGTAGCATAAATTCTGAATGTGGTGCTATGGTTTGGTTTGAGATTTAACCTTCAACAACTACAACCTTAAAGGTACACTTGAATAGGATAGGCCTGTCTACGGTACACTACAGTACAGTGTTGAATAGGATAGGTCTGTCTACGGTACGCTACAGTACAGTGTTGAATAGGATAGGCCTGTCTACGGTACACTACAGTACAGTGTTGAATAGGATAGGTCTGCCTACGGTACACTACAGTACAGTGTTGAATAGGATAGGTCTGCCTACGGTACACTACAGTACAGTGTTGAATAGGATAGGTCTGCCTACGGTACACTACAGTACAGTGTTGAATAGGATAGGTCTGTCTACGGTACACTACAGTACAGTGTTGAATAGGATAGGTCTGCCTACGGTACACTACAGTACAGTGTTGAATAGGATAGGTCTGCCTACGGTACACTACAGTACAGTGTTGAATAGGATAGGTCTGCCTACGGTACACTACAGTACAGTGTTGAATAGGATAGGCCTGCCTACGGTACGCTACAGTAGAGTATTATTTTTGACAGCATTTTTTTGTCATAGTCTCTTGAATAGTTTTCATTTCGTTTTAGTCACATTTTAGTCACCTGGAATGTTTTAGTGTTAGTCTAGTTTTAGTCTAATTCCATGAGATTTCAGTCGACTTAAATCTACAGTTGATTTGCTCATAGCCATAGCCATTTCTTTTAGCCCAATGAGTGTTTTATTGTGCAAAACTAATGCTTGGAATGGATTCCAAATCAGTTTGAACCACATGTCACATGCTACTTAAAGCAAAAAGAAGGTTTGACATTGTTGACATTTTTTGCCTGCCATAGGATGTTAATGGTAGGGTCACAAGAAACCCCAATTAAAAAAAAAAAAAATTGCTCAATACCGACAGCCGGTCAGCAAGTGGATTCATGAATGCATGAATATAGACAATATTTTAGGCCAATAAAAACAAGACTATACAAAGTTTCCCCACAAGATGATCCCAACACAGTGATGTAGTTCTCATAGTCACGTCACTATAGTTTGAAGGTGAAGAAGTCTTCTTCTTCCTTCGTGTGTCATCATCAGACATCCAGCTTAGTGGTCTCAGGTCCCACATCACAGAGGTCGGCCTGTGAAAGTGGTCTATGCGGGGGGGGCAGGAGGTGATCATGTGGTAGGCGGTCTGCTCAAGCTCCCTGCACTTTGCCAGGTGCAACAGACAGATCCCTGGAGCTCTCTGGTCATTCGGGAATTCAGAGTGTTCATTCCAAGAACTTAGAATTAACAGCCTGTATGCATGTACTGCATGACCGAAAGAATAAAGGTCGCGAATACAAGTGGCCGAAATGAGTTTTCTCCGACGGGTGGCTGGCGTCTCCCTTAGAGACAGGGTGAGAAGTTCAGTCACGCGGGAGAGACTCGGAGTAGAGCCGCTGCTCCTTCGCCTGGAAAGGAGCCAGGTTAGGTGGCTCGGGGCATCTGGTTAGGATGGTTCTCGGGCGTCTCCCTAGGGAGGTCCTCGAGGAATGTCCCACTGAGGCCCCTTTTCCACCGGTTGGTTCCCAGTGGGAACCGGTTCAGTTCTTTTTGGTTTTTAGTCCATGAGCCAGAGCTTCAAAATGTAAACGTTAATTATGAATTGAGTGGAGCAAAACCATACCTATATTAGATTGTTATCACCATTAAACTTCCCCAAATGAGTACTTACACGAAGACAATGATTTATTGTATTACAAATTTTACATTTTTTAATATGCAAATGAGGCATTATGTAGGAAAATATGCAAAATAATCGAAAATATGATAAAGCTACTACTGTGGAAGGGTTATTATGTATTAATTTACTTGTATTGATCCTATAAACAAATTAATATAGGGTATAGTTTGCCCACCAATTATGGAGCTCTGGCTCATGGACTAAAAACCAAAAAGAACTGAACCGGTTCCCACTGGGAACCAACCGGTGGAAAAGGGGTCTGAGAGGAGACCTTGGGCAGACCAAGGACCACGTCCCACTGGGAGGAGACCCCGGGGCAGACCAAGGACCACGTCCCACTGGGAGGAGACCCCGGGGCAGACCAAGGACCACGTCCCACTGGGAGGAGACCCCGGGGCAGACCAAGGATCACGTCCCACTGGGAGGAGACCCCGGGGCAGACCAAGGATCACGTCCCACTGGGAGGAGACCCCGGGGCAGACCAAGGACCACGTCCCACTGGGAGGAGACCCCGGGGCAGACCAAGGACCACGTCCCACTGGGAGGAGACCCCGGGGCAGACCAAGGACCACGTCCCACTGGGAGCAGACCCCGGGGCAGACCAAGGACCACGTCCCACTGGGAGGAGACCCCGGGGCAGACCAAGGACCACGTCCCACTGGGAGGAGACCCCGGGGCAGACCAAGGACCACGTCCCACTGGGAGGAGACCCCGGGGCAGACCAAGGACCACGTCCCACTGGGAGCAGACCCCGGGGCAGACCAAGGACCACGTCCCACTGGGAGGAGACCCCGGGGCAGACCAAGGACCACGTCCCACTGGGAGGAGACCCCGGGGCAGACCAAGGACCACGTCCCACTGGGAGGAGACCCCGGGGCAGACCAAGGACCACGTCCCACTGGGAGGAGACCCCGGGGCAGACCAAGGACCACGTCCCACTGGGAGGAGACAGATTTATTATTATTTATTATTTTAAACTAAGTATTTAAACCCCTTTTTTTGTTTTTTTCTTCTAAAGAATGCTATAAATACCACGCACAAAAATGTAGTATTGATACAATCGATTATATTCATAGCAAAACGATTCGATACCGATCACTTGCATTGCAAAACGATACGATGAATAATCAATGTTGCCGTTTTCATTTCCATATATTTTGATTATTTTTCGATGCAGTTACTATATCGTTACACCCCTATTGATTACACCATAAAACCGCCATCACCCTTTTCATTTGGTTACCAACTCTCCATCATTTAGCTGGGGACCACCTGGAACCCCCTCAAGGACCGCTGGTGGTCCCCGGACCACCTGGAACCCCCTCAAGGACCACTGGTGGTCCCCGGACCACCTGGAACCCCCTCAAGGACCGCTGGTGGTCCCCGGACCACCTGGAACCCCCTCAAGGACCGCTGGTTATGGAGTTAGAACAGTCTCAAAAGGTTCACAGTAAATAACACAGATTTGTAACTCACAAGTTCAGATTTGCAACTCACGTGAGTGAATTTGTGTTTCACATTTGTGTTTTGTATCCACAAGTTCAGATTTGTGTTTTGTATCCGTGTTTCGTATCTGTGTTTCGCATCTGTGTTTTGTATTTGTGTTTTGTATTTGTGTTCTGTATTTGTGTTTTGTATCTGTAATTCGCATCTGTGTTTTGTATCCATGTTTCGCATCTGTGTTTTGTATTTGCGTTTTGTATCTGTAATTTGCATCTGTGTTTTGTATCCGTGTTTCGCATCTGTGTTTTAAACACAAATAAAAAACACAGATGTGAAACACGGATACAAAACACAGATGCAGATTACAGATACAAAACACAAATACAAAACACAAATACAAAACACAGATGCGAAACACGGATACAAAACACAAATCTGAACTTGTGGATACAAAAGACAAATGTGAACCTGTGAGTTCACTCACGTGAGTTGCAAATCTGAACTTGTGAGTTACAAATCTGTGAGACTTTTGAGACTGTTTTTGAGACTCTTCTGACGTTGGGCGTTAACGAACGTCATCATTGGCTGAGGGAATCTGTCAATCATTCTGATTGACAGATTCCTCGGCCAATCAGATCGGTCCGCCTTCAGCCAATCCTATGGCTCCTTACATTGTGAGGGGGGGGGCTCCTTTTGCACTGCATCGATGCTTGGAAGAGCTTCAGTGATTATTAATATTAATAATAATTATTATTAATAATCAATATTAAGGTGAGTAACCTGTACCAGTCTGTATAACACACATATATATATATATATATATATATGTGTCTATATAACATTTGAATAGATTATTATTATAATTCACAATAGTGCAGTGATATTCAAATCATTAAGGTTATAGGGTTAATTTAATCTATCATCCACTTGTGTTATCAAACTCTTAAAGGTGCTGTAAGAGAATCTTTCGCTTAATAACCCCAGGCTACATATTCTGGGGGAACATTAGCCAAAAACAAATGCCGATCTACAAGCTCACAATGCAATAATGCATTGCGATGTGAGCTTGTAGATCGGCTATTTTGTGGCAAAGAAATCATTAAAATAATATTCTTGTAAAGAATATGGGGTCTGGGGACCCCCATGGGTCATTGCAGTTTCAGGGGGTCCCCAGCTAAACGATATTTTGGAACCAGATGAACCCTTGCAGGTCTGTAACACTTTTTTACAAAATAAATTGAGGGTCCCAGAGATAGAAATGCATAATGCATGTCAAACTGGGGGGTCCTTGAAATTAAACGGGTTGAGAATCACTGCTATAATCTTCTCTTATGGGGGTCCCGACCCCGGCATATCTTTTCAAATTGGGGTCCGCGGGCTAATAAGTGTCAAGTTTAAGTATAACCTTTTTAGTTTCATTAAAGCCTTCTGTTGGTACAGGGAATAAGGTAGTTTAGTTATGGGGTACCCCGTACATATTGCATGTGGTTAATGTAATACAAAAAACAATCACACCCGTGTGAAGTGAGGGGCACTCTTATCAAGGAGGGAATTCGGTATAGCTATGATTAGGTGATGTAAAACAAACATTAAAATCTCTTTGTTAATGGCATGTAATGTTTGTGTTAGGGACAAGATGACGTAAATTTTGCTTTCATTGTCAATGGGGTTTTTAAAACAAACATTGAACTAAAACCAAACATTAAACCATAGGAGGGGCTAGCACCTCAAAAACGCCATTGACAATGAAGGGAAATTTTACCAGCTTGTCCCTAACAAACATTAAATGCATGTATATTATGTCCATTAAGAGCTCATGATGGAAATCTTGCATGAAAACTGTAGCAAGAAACTCTATACAGAATGTAAATGTCCAATTGACATGAGCACCTCATACCTGTTTCACAATTGTAATGGTCAGGATTGTCACTATTGAATCACATTATATAATATATAAATGTTTTAATTTGGTACCTTTTGAAAACAAATACATTGCTTTCTTACCCCCACATACCGTTTACCCAAGAGCTAAGATAAGTTTTTACTGCAATTATTAACGCTTGTAGAGACACTTCACCTAAACACCCTGTACAGTATATGGTCCAGCTTTGTTGTCCCTAGGCCTAGGGACAGGTCAGGAAGAAACTATAGGACAAAGTCACATACCAAAATGTTTATTTTAAACATGAAGTAGCTGCATTTTAAACCATTACAGTAACACTGCATATAAATTGTTTTTAAAACAATTCTGAGTGCAAGACATTTAGCCTAAGAAACATTGTACAGTAACACTGCATATTTGTTTTTAAAACAATTATGAGTGCAAGACATTTAGCCTAAGAAACATTACAGTAACACTAAAACCATATGGTTCCCAATGTAGTGCTGTGAACGACAGTACACAAGGTTCTCCCTCGTGTACTTTTTTACTCAACAATTATACTTAAAATATAACAACCTGAACAACTGCATTTAGCTGCCAACTCACTGCAAAATATTTAAAACGAGTCAATTACAGTAACAGTCTGCATAGACATACTGTACATAACATGGTTCGAACACTTGGTTTACATTACACTACACAATTCCAAAGCCAGAGCCGATGGAGTTTAGGCACATGGTCATATCCTGCTGGAAGGCTTCGTAGGTCTTGTAGTGGCTAGGGAGCTCCAACGCATACAGACAGGTGTGAGCCAATGGGTATGTAGCAGTTACAATCTTGACATGGAGGCTAATCGGAAGCTGCTCCCACCCGATCCAGAATTTGGTGAGCTCACGAAGCACCTCTGGTGTATGGAGTTACATTTGTCTCTTTATTAACCAAACAAAAGAAAAATTAACCAAACAAAAGAAAAACATTTGAGAGAGAAAAAATCTAAACGGAACAAAAAACTATTTATAATTCAAACAAATTAAAAACGCAATCAAAAAATATATTTGCAAGCAAAAAAAAATAAGATTTGAAAGAAAAGAAAAAATAATTGAGAACAAAACTTAATTTTTTTTATTATTATTATTTATTTTTTTAATAAAAAATAAAAAAATAAACTACATAAAACAAAATACTTACTAAATGTTTGGGTAATAATAATATGTGTTGTGCTAAATAAAATGTTTTTAATGTTTTTTTTCCTTCGTTTGCGAATGAATTTTTTTTTTTTCTCATTGCAAAACGCCTTCTCTCTCAAAATCTATGTCTTTGGTCTCGATTTTTTTTTTCTCTCTCAAAACCTATGTCTTTGGTCTCGATTTTTTTTTTCTCTCTCTTGGATTATTTGTGTGAGGGGTGAAAGTTCAGAAGGCGGGTCCTACGCTGAAAAGATGTAAGACACCTCTCCATTGGCCACTGTCTTAAACCCTTGCTTAGGGTGCAAATCTCAACTGTTTTGGACGGGGGTGGGCTCGTTGGAATCGTGTCGCCCCCCTGGGGGCGTCTTTGGGGGGCTCAAGGTTCAGGGACCCCCAGGGACCCCCTGGGACCCCCCAGGGACCCCCAAATGGTAACTCTGTCATTTCTCAACCGTTTTTGACGGGGGTGGGCTTGTTGTGATTGTGTCGCCCCCCTGGGGGCGTCTTTGTGGGTCTCAAGGTTCAGGGACCCCCCAGGGACCCCCAAATGGTAACTCTGTCATTTCTCAACTGTTTTGGATGGGGGTGGGCTCGTTGGAATCGTGTCGCCCCCCTGGGGGCGTCTTTAGGGGGCTCAAGGTTCAGGGACCCCGAGGGACCCCCCGGGACCCCCCAGGGACCCCCAAATGGTAACTCTGTCATTTCTCAAATGTTTTGGACGGGGGTGGGCTCGTTGGAATCGTGTCGCCCCCCTGGGGGCGTCTTTAGGGGGCTCAAGGTTCAGGGACCCCGAGGGACCCCCCGGGACCCCCAAATGGTAACTCTGTCATTTCTCAACTGTTTTGGACGGGGGTGGGCTCGTTGGAATCGTGTCGCCCCCCTGGGGGCGTCTTTGTGGGTCTCAAGGTTCAGGGACCCCCAGGGACCCCCCGGGACCCCCAGGGACCCCCCGGGACCACCCAGGGACCCCCAAATGGTAACTCTGTCATTTCTCAACTGTTTTGGACGGGGGTGGGCTCGTTGGAATCGTGTCGCCCCCCTGGGGGCGTCTTTAGGGGGCTCAAGGTTCAGGGACCCCCAGGGACCCCCCAGGGACCCCCAAATGGTAACTCTGTCATTTCTCAACCGTTTTTGACGGGGGTGGGCTCGTTGGAATCGTGTCGCCCCCCTGGGGGCGTCTTTAGGGGGCTCAAGGTTCAGGGACCCCGAGGGACCCCCCGGGACCCCCCAGGGACCCCCAAATGGTAACTCTGTCATTTCTCAAATGTTTTGGACGGGGGTGGGCTCGTTGGAATCGTGTCGCCCCCCTGGGGGCGTCTTTAGGGGGCTCAAGGTTCAGGGACCCCGAGGGACCCCCCAGGGACCCACAAATGGTAACTCTGTCATTTCTCAACTGTTTTGGACGGGGGGGGGGCTCGTTGGAATCGTGTCGCCCCCCTGGGGGCGTCTTTGTGGGTCTCAAGGTTCAGGGACCCCCAGGGACCACCCAGGGACCCCCAAATGGTAACTCTGTCATTTCTCAACTGTTTTGGACGGGGGTGGGCTCGTTGGAATCGTGTCGCCCCCCTGGGGGCGTCTTTAGGGGGCTCAAGGTTCAGGGACCCCCAGGGACCCCCAGGGACCCCCAAATGGTAACTCTGTCATTTCTCAACCGTTTTTGACGGGGGTGGGCTCGTTGGAATCGTGTCGCCCCCCTGGGGGCGTCTTTAGGGGGCTCAAGGTTCAGGGACCCCGAGGGACCCCCCGGGACCCCCAAATGGTAACTCTGTCATTTCTCAACCGTTTTTGACGGGGGTGGGCTCGTTGTGATTGTGTCGCCCCCCTGGGGGCGTCTTTGGGGGTCTCAAGGTTCTGGGACCACCCAGGAACCCCCAAATGGTAACTCTGTCATTTCTCAACCGTTTTGGACGGCGGTGGGCTCGTTGGAATCGTGTCGCCCCCCTGGGGGCGTTCTCAGGGTTTTGGAGGTTCGGGGACCCCCCGGGACCCCCCAGGGACCCCCAAATGGTAACTCTGTCATTTCTCAACCATTTTGGACAGGGGTGGGCTTGTTGGAATCGTGTTGCCCCCCTGGGGGCGTTCTCAGGATTTTGTAGGTTCGGGGACCCCCCGGGACCCCCCGGGACCCCCCGAGCCCCCCAAAGACGCCCCCAGGGGGGCGACACGATTCCAACGAGCCCACCCCCGTCCAAAACATTTGAGAAATGACAGAGTTACCATTTGGGGGTCCCTGGGGGGTCCCGGGGGGTCCCTCGGGGTCCCTGAACCTTGAGCCCCCTAAAGACGCCCCCAGGGGGGCGACACGATTCCAACGAGCCCACCCCCGTCAAAAACGGTTGAGAAATGACAGAGTTACCATTTGGGGGTCCCTGGGGGGTCCCTGGGGGTCCCTGAACCTTGAGCCCCCTAAAGACGCCCCCAGGGGGGCGACACGATTCCAACGAGCCCACCCCCGTCCAAAACAGTTGAGAAATGACAGAGTTACCATTTGGGGGTCCCTGGGTGGTCCCGGGGGGTCCCTGGGGGTCCCGGGGGGTCCCTGGGGGTCCCTGAACCTTGAGACCCACAAAGACGCCCCCAGGGGGGCGACACGATTCCAACGAGCCCACCCCCGTCCAAAACAGTTGAGAAATGACAGAGTTACCATTTGGGGGTCCCGGGGGGTCCCTCGGGGTCCCTGAACCTTGAGCCCCCTAAAGACGCCCCCAGGGGGGCGACACGATTCCAACGAGCCCACCCCCGTCCAAAACATTTGAGAAATGACAGAGTTACCATTTGGGGGTCCCTGGGGGGTCCCGGGGGGTCCCTCGGGGTCCCTGAACCTTGAGCCCCCTAAAGACGCCCCCAGGGGGGCGACACGATTCCAACGAGCCCACCCCCATCCAAAACAGTTGAGAAATGACAGAGTTACCATTTGGGGGTCCCTGGGGGGTCCCTGAACCTTGAGACCCACAAAGACGCCCCCAGGGGGGCGACACAATCACAACAAGCCCACCCCCGTCAAAAACGGTTGAGAAATGACAGAGTTACCATTTGGGGGTCCCTGGGGGGTCCCAGGGGGTCCCTGGGGGTCCCTGAACCTTGAGCCCCCCAAAGACGCCCCCAGGGGGGCGACACGATTCCAACGAGCCCACCCCCGTCCAAAACAGTTGAGATTTGCACCCTAAGCAAGGGTTTAAGACAGTGGCCAATGGAGAGGTGTCTTACATCTTTTCAGCGTAGGACCCGCCTTCTGAACTTTCACCCCTCACACAAATAATCCAAGAGAGAGAAAAAAAAAATCGAGACCAAAGACATAGGTTTTGAGAGAGAAAAAAAAAATCGAGACCAAAGACATAGATTTTGAGAGAGAAGGCGTTTTGCAATGAGAAAAAAAAAAAATTCATTCGCAAACGAAGGAAAAAAAACATTAAAAACATTTTATTTAGCACAACACATATTATTATTACCCAAACATTTAGTAAGTATTTTGTTTTATGTAGTTTATTTTTTTATTTTTTATTAAAAAAATAAATAATAATAATAAAAAAAATTAAGTTTTGTTCTCAATTATTTTTTCTTTTCTTTCAAATCTTATTTTTTTTTGCTTGCAAATATATTTTTTGATTGCGTTTTTAATTTGTTTGAATTATAAATAGTTTTTTGTTCCGTTTAGATTTTTTCTCTCTCAAATGTTTTTCTTTTGTTTGGTTAATTTTTCTTTTGTTTGGTTAATAAAGAGACAAATGTAACTCCATACTCTAAGGTCAGAGTTGCGGCTGCAGTTTCAGTTACACCCCCAGTCAACAGTGTCACAACAGCCAAACTCAGTCCTGGGAACCCGGAACCACCATGGATGAAGTTATGGCCAAGTATCCGACCTGCCATCGCAAACAGTTTGGATTCCCGGAGCACACCAGCTGCAGAAGGAACCCGGTGATCTTGTTCCCCTTCAAAAAGGGGCGTGAGGCTACCAGAACCTAAAGAAGAAATAAAGGCAAGAACCCTAGTCAAAAGAATAACGGGGTACTGTATATATACACCACAAACCTTTCTGGAAGGGTGTCAGTGTGCACCAACATATATACAAACCTAAATTAATACTGAAGCCAGTCTTCAGTTTCTCCATGGCCAGTGACAAAACATGCCGATTGACACCGTCACCAACAGCTTTATCTCCTTGAAAATAAAGATGACCTCAGATTAAAATATAAATAGAATATATGAATGAACAATTCATTTTCAGAAGTCTCATGCATTTAACTTCCACTACACAAGTAAAAATAAAATAAAAAGTCAATATAGTAACTGAACAGTGTGTGTGTGCGCGAGCAGTGGGGGGGCATACCTGATTGATTGATTGATTGAAATATTTATTAACAGTTTGTAGAATTTACAGTACATTTTAAGCACAAACTCAATACAAAGACTGTCAACTGTGAGTGGACGACCCAATTAAGCATTACACTTGTTTACAACAGGGTCCACATTGTTCAATTCATCAAAACATTTAAAGACATACAACCATTTAGAGACATACAAATAGACATTTCTATGTAGCTAAAGAACAGAACAGGAATTCATCATATGGGAAGCAAAAAAGGGAAAATATACAAGCACTGGGAAAATATACAATATACAATATACAGTGAGGGAAATGGGGTGGGGGGGATTCAGATTTTACAGAGGCCAGTTTCGAATTGCAGCCATCCGTAGGTGCCCTTTGAGAGCGGTTTTGAAGGAGTCAAGGGATTCACATGTCTTAATGACTGTTGGTAGGGCGTTCCACATTTTGGTGGCATAGGAGCGAAAAGAATTTAGTCCCTTGTTTGTGCCGAATCTGGGTTGTACATGGTTTGTTGCACTCCCTCTGGTGTTGTGGGTGTGGACTTCGTTTACATTAAGGAAGTATTTAGACAGGTACATGGGTATCTTGGTGGTGTATCGAATCTTGTGGACCAGACCCATTGCAAGATGCTGTACTCTGTCGACGACCCTAAGCCATCCCAGCCTGTCAAAGTGGGCAGGGGTGAGGTGGGTTCGGGGGGTGAGGCCAAGTAGTAGTACCTGCCAGTCTGCACATCAACGGCGCTGCCCACTTAATGTCGTTCCTTTTATAGAATGCAATCAATGTGCTGTCCTTTTCTTCTTCAGAATAAAACATGTCCATTGAGAGCAAGAGGGTTGGATATTTGGCGTTGCGCTCCAGGAGATGCCGTCGGAACAACTGACAGGCTTTTTTGGGGTCTTCTTCAGTCTGCCATGCTGAAAATGTAAAAGTTGGTTTGTAAATGAAGTTTAGCTAACACTACATTTTAAAGCCACATATTAATGGCGGGTACTGTGAAGAAACATGACTTTAAGGTTTATTTATCACTCAAACATATTTGTAGAATTGGTTAAATGTTGATACCACTTGTAGATATATTAATTTGCTTAAACCAATTAGAAACAAGTTTGAAAACTGGTTTCAAACTACACCATAGTAATTGTTCTGGATAAATTACCAGCTGATGATTGATCCCGAGACGCTCTTTGGACTGAAGGTCCGGCCAATTCCTCTCCACCTGTTGGGCTGGCTGCTTCCCTGTGCCATGCAGTGTCAAGTCTTGAGGAAAACAATAAAAACAGAATTACGAGCAAAACATGATTCTTTATAGTTTACACCCACAGCTTTGTTGTGGAAGACTAATTTATTTATTTAAACAAAAATATAAAAAAAATGTCAAGACCTAGTTATGCCATTTTCCAGATCGATTCGAAATAAGTACTAACTTGTCCCAAAAACTAAATCTGTACATAACATTGTCAAGTACAGTAATTGCATTGTCAAAGTGTGTGTGCACATATCCAGATAACTTCTGTCAACTTACCCTTCACCACAAATGCTCGCATGGAAGGGAAGCACAGCAGCCGGGAATGTTTGCTGACAGATTGGGCAAACCTATAAAATAGGGGGAAAAAAATTAAGGCAATAGTAAACACAGTTCTGAGATACAAAATAAGTACATTGTGTGTCCCATAGAAAAACGTTAAAGGACCACTTCTTTGAACAACATTTATTTTTACAAAAATGTTTAGATTTATTATCGTAAGAACGATGGCTTCCATTTTCGCATTGCAACCTTTCAGGACTAGAAAGCCTGCAGTTTCTATTAGCTTGTACAGTATTCCCCATTAATGATGTCAATGGAGGACGGTTTCTGAACTGCCCACAGCCCTCCTATGAGAAAAAATGCGCCATTTCTTTATGATTAATATGAAGATAGGTTGAAAAGTCATGCTACCTTACTTCCTATGTGGGATAATGAATAAGCCTTTAATTACACTTGATTTGGCAACCCAAAATAATGCTTAGTGGCGTCATATTATACTAGTAGATGGATTAAGCCTTCATTACTGCCTCGATTACCTCATAGGATCCTGTCAAGTCTGTGGAGACTTCAAGCTCAGCTGTAGGAAGGTCTCCGACTGCTGCAGCACGTACTGGCTCCTCAATGAAAGTCCAGTCTTCAGGCTCAGTGGCTCAGTTGACATCTCCTCTTGCAGTGGAGCAAGATATATTGTGATCTTTCCATTGTTGGATACAGTCTTGAGGGCGTTGGTGGTGTACCCGCCAGGGGCCTGTAAAATGACCGACAACTTCCGACGTCCGCTACCACCTAATTTTAAAATGAAAGCGTGTCCATAAAAACCTAGATGATACATCAATTAATATCAGGCAAATAAGACTGTAAAACTATTTGAAGCGTGATGTTAATAGTTAATGCGAAGGATTTTCTCTGGGGATTTTTATCATCGACAATGGTGAACAAAGTTACCTGAAGACTTGTATAACATCCAGCCTCCTTTCAATGTCTGCAGCTTGGGAAACTCGTCGAAGATTCGTGTTTCCATCTGTAAGACAAAAAAAAGAAATAAAATAATAAGAAAACAACCCACTATACAGCAAATTATCAATATGTATTCATCATTTAGCATAGACAGATACCTCATCATGGTCACATTTATCTGGCAGACTAATAAGCCTTTTTCCAAGCCCAGCTAATGCAAGCTGAAGTTCCTCTTCTGGTCCTTTGGGGGTGAACTCAGCAGGTCCCGGAAGGACATATATGTTGAAGTTGATCAACTTCACCACAGTAGTGGTGGCGGCGGCGAACCGTTTCTTCCCTCTTGGCTGCTCGGCTCTTGTATAGAGATGTTTAAATGGCCTGATGTGGGAATGATAACATTTGTGAGCCAAACCAGATAACAAAAAATAATAATATATATATATATATATATACACACACAATTACACACACACACACACACACACACACACACACACACATTTCCGTTTTCCATATGATGTACTGTATGCTTGTCATAACAAACTTAAATCTGTGAAATGAGGGTGCATCTCATCTAAAACACAAGTTTGGTAACTGCCACATTATGAATATTGTATGTAGAATTTCAAATAATCAACAGAACAAGCTACATCATTGAGACAAGATGTAAACCGATTGGTCGGTCAAAGTGGAAGTTAAAACTAAAAGAGCACATCTAGTGGTATGATTACTAGTATTGGATTAAAACAGTAAGCAATCTTTTGATCTTGGCTTGCCAACTTTAGTTTGAAATGCATCACCTTTTCATGGCCTGCCCCACCTCAGGAACACTGCTAGATGGTAGGGTGGTCTGGAGCAAGCTGCCCCTCTGCAGGCCCTGCCTTGACAGGGCTTGAGGAATGTCCAGCACTCTGGCCACTGTCAGGAGAAGAATCAGTTTTATAGTCACATTGGTAAGCACTTGTGCTACACTTTTGCTCTGTAAAGCACTTTGAGATGCATTTCATGTCCTGAAGGTGCTATACAAATAAAAATCATCATCATTATATCACAGGTTTACAGAAGTAAAGAAGTTGGATAGCTTTAGTACAATTAGTAGTGCATCGTTCACATTTTACATGGTTCCTTACCTGAGACTTGTGAGCCAACTCCCGCCACTGACTGGCTGTGGCCTGCCCTGGCCGCAGTGGCTGGGTGGTCTACTCTGTTGGTTTCTAAAAAAGTTCATAGTTATTCATATTATCACAGTTTTACAGAAGTAAAGAAGTGGGTTTAATTAGCTGTAGTGCATTGTTCCTACATATTTACAGGGTTCCTACCTGTAGAGACTTCAGAGCTGGCTCCTGCCATGACTGGCCTGTGACCTGGCCTGCCCGGGGGGTACAACTCATTGCCCACTATTGTCAATAATTCCCGTAAGGAAGCCATGCCCTGAGGAGATAAGTTCTGTAAAAAAAGACACTGTGCTTATTTTGGATATCATGCTGCAAGATGGCTGAGCTGAATTAGCCCTGCAATAAATTGCATAAATAACATAACACAAGATGGCGCTACCTCTATATTCAAGTGATTGAATAGATAATGTTACAAACTTATCATTCATTTAATAGACTTATAAGGCCTAGCCTCGGAAACCCAGACGTTTTTATTTCCAGGGAGAAAAAGAAGTCTGGGTCTGAGTCCACTTCAATTTGGCATAGAGTAGTGTAAACGTTGATCACTCTGCTGATTTCTGATAGTCTGCACATTTGTTAAATTGACGCACACCCGTACACACGCACGCACACACACACTGCGCTCTCTCTCCCTGTCGCTCTAATTAGTCTCATGTCCAGCAGCTGCGCACAGTTTCGGGGCAGCGGGAGCTGCCTATGCCATATAAAGCATACTACTAGTACTGTGAGCTTCACAAACAAGTCAAAGAATGAGAATCGTTTGGAAGCAGTCATAAATTAATCCATGTGCATTATTTAGCGTCACTATCAGTTAAGAAATGGAGAGAAAAATGAACAAAGTGGACGGTTCAACAGTCGTATCAAATCAAAAACAGCGAGTAATTGAACAGTCTACTTGCACCGTGGCTAGTAGTTAGCCTAGGCGAGTATAGCCTGCTAGCCTACAGTTGAAACGACGCAATACTGCCAACAATACAATACGTAGTATCAATGAAAACTGTACGAACATAATCCAACTGAATTTTTATAATTAAGCGTGGTTTGTAAGGTTAGTATTCACTCATGTGACGACAAATGCCATGGGTTTCACCACCATCATACAACTAACGTGGCTTCGGTGGCTAGTATAAGCAGACCAGAATGCTTCAATTATAATTCAATAAGAATGCATTATTTACAACGAGGATATAAACCCAAAAACCAAATTACTTACAGATGCATGGTGTTGAACATTTCTAGGCGGAGGATTACTGCTCATGTTGTCTCTGCTCTCAGTGCTCTGACTGTCTCTTCCTTCTGCCAGTGCCAATGTGACATGTCCCGCTTATTCTTTTATATGTGTGTGCAGGTGAGCCAATGCAATGCATCTGATTGGCTGATATGTTGATTGACAGGTCTATCAGCCAATCGTAAGACATGCGCAGCGTCACAACAGGCCATTATATGAACTTTCAGGAAGTCCCGATTTCAGTGGCTTCACAAAATATCTGTCTCACTGCCCCCATGGTGCTGACAGAACACACCGGATCAAATATGCAACGTCAATTTGTAAGTAACACCTTTATCGCTATAAGTTAATTTAGTGTGGAATTATATAGTCACAGTATTAATTGTAGCCTACCTTTCCCCCACCCCCATTTCCCCTCACTGTATAATGTATCTTTTCCCTTTTTTGCTTCCTATATGATGAATTCCTGTTCTGTTCTTTAGCTACATAGAAATGTCTATTTGTATGTCTCTAAATGTTTGTATATCTCTAAATGTTTTGATGAATTGAACAATGTGGACCCTGTTGTAAACAAGTGTAGGCCTAATGCTTAATTGGGTCGTCCACTCACAGTTAACAGTCTTTGTATTGAGTTTGTGCTTAAAATGTACTGTAAATTCTACAAACTGTTAATAAATATTTCAATCAATCAACCAATCAATCACCTGATCGATGCATACACTTACTACATTCGTTAGTTCACACATCTTTATGTGACATGATGGACAGATTATCTGTCCACTTTGTTGAGAAACAAGCTTGTAGTGATGTGCTGGTCGACCAGTCAACGTAAACAACTTTATTTTATTTTTTATTTAGGAATTAGCCTATATTGATTCATAACTTGAAGTAGCTCTGGTCCATATAGCCCTAATGCTAATTCTGCCCTGCATCATAATTAGCATTAGGGCTATATGGATCAGAGCTAAACTTGAAGGTACAGAAATTGACTATTGTTACTGTTAGATCGCTCTTGCAGAACATATATTTGTTTTAATTAACAGCAGTATGTCTCTGCAACTAACAAAAAATAAACTTTATTGTTTTACAGGATCTACCTCCACAAGCTGAGGTGAACCCCAATCTTGCATGGCATGATGGAACTAATGAAACTGCTGTAAGAGAATCGTAGCTGGACTGTTCAAAATATTTATATGTGAAATGTGTAATATGTGATTTAATGTTAGCCAGCAGATAACAGTTGTCATGTTTTATCCTCTAGGAATCAGTGAGGCGTGACATCCTTCAAAGGTTCTATGATCGACTGTCTGGCTTCCTTGAGAGGCAACCTGTCGATGTGGAAGGGTTACAGTTTGCCTGCCACCATTATTTAGTTTTATTAAGTGCTCTTGGTGACATGGTAGATGTAGGACAGCACATACTTTCTGCTCTTTCACAACTGATTACTATTATCCAGCAGGACAGGGAGAATGAGCAGACATTCATTACATTAACATTGCAAAGAGGCCAAGGCCGTCCACGATTGACCGTGTCAGTAGAGGCTCTCACACATCTTGTAGAAATGGGTCTGCCATCAAGTGTCATTACCAGACTCCTAGGTGTGTCAAGAGCAACGCTATTCAGACGAATGTCTGAAAATAACATCTCAATATCTGCCACATACAGTAACTGCAGTGACAATGAATTAGATTCATTGATCACAACAATTAAGAGCACAATGCCAGATGCTGGGTACAGGGTAGTCCGAGGTGCTCTACTTGTACAGGGTCACAGAGTGCAGTGGGACCGACTGTATGCGTCCATGCATCGTGTGGACAGTTTTGGTGTGCTTGCCAGGATGACCCGTCTGGGATGTGTGGTGAGGAGGACATACACAGTTCCTTACCCGAAATACCTGATGCACATTGACACCAATCACAAGCTCATCAGGTATGTCTGTGTCAAATTGACAGAACATGGCAGCCAGAATAGTAGATCACATTGGCCCCATTTTACATGCAGAAATTCATTCGGAATGAATGGATTAATTCCAGTCATCAGGAAAAAAAATGCTCATGTAAACACCTTGATTGGAATAGAATATCCCATTCCGAATTAATTTTCATTACGGTCTGGAGGGGTGGTATATACCATTTGATCACCATAACACTTTATTTTCCGAATGCTACTGGGAGTTTGGAATACATGTATTATTTTACATGTCTGCCCTTAGTAGACTATAGTGCTTTATGCCCATGTCCAAGCATAGCGGGGATGGCCATTTGGAGACATTTTATGTGTGCAGAAATGCACTATTTTACCCATTAGAAAAATAAAATACACCAGTTTTTTTCCCACATAATAAAATGTGCTATTTACAAACCCATCGGCGAATTACAGTGCCATTGCCAATTACTGTGTGTGTCAGGTGCTGTTAAAGATTATATACAATTGTTTTGGGATTTAAATTTTTTCATTTCCTGTGTTTGATTTAGGTACAACTTTGTTATCTTTGGGGGAATAGATGGCTATTCAAGGAAGGTAGGTGTAAGGACCAAACGACTGCAAACGATCTATTTAAAAATGTTTTTAACCTTTATCAAATGGTTTTATCACTGAACCTCAGCTGCAACAAGATCCTGTTAAAATAATTATATATTACTAGTAATTGTATTACTCTTGAACCAAGCATTTGGGCATTGATTGTTTTGGCCCCTATAGAATTTTGTCAGTGGAGACTATGTGTGCTTTTATAGATCATGTACCTGGAGGTCGCAGACAACAACCGGGCAGACACTCACCTGACCTTCTTCAACGAAGCTGTGACCAAACATGGCTTTCCTCTGAGGTATTCATGTTTTTCCTGTCATAAAATATTGTCTAACTAAATGCAACAATATTCAATTTAAACGTATTGGGAATTTACTGAATAAACTTCACCTGAATGGATGTACTTCTTTTTGCCGCATGGAACCCCTTGTACTTGAGAGCTACACACATTTCACTTCATAATGAGGTCCTTGCATGAAATGTTTTATTTTGTGTTTTTGTTTTATTTTCAGAGTGAGAGGAGATCGTGGGGGAGAAAATGTGGGAGTAGCAGAATTAATGTTCACTGTTCGTGGAACTGACACAAACAGCTTCATTGCAGGAAAAAGTGTACACAATCAAAGGTGAGTTAAAGCTTTTAATATGATGTAAAATTAAGCAAATAGAAAATGTTTGCATCACACCACAGGGCTCGTTACAGAAACCATGTCACAGATTCTGAATGGCTGCTATGCCTACAAAGGGCTTTACATAGCACGCCACCACAGAATAGTTATCTCATAACAAATGACATATCTAAACATTTTACTTTTACACTGTCTCTTGTGTCTCTTGTGTCTGTCATGTTTTCAACTGTACTGAAAATCATGAAGTCTTTGCACATCTCTCTGCTACTACACCAGATGTTGTCAATGAAGGGAACAGGTCAGTTTCCATTCTAGAAGTGGCCTGCACCTATGATTCTAGCTTAGAAGAAGCCTTTATGACCAAAGTCATTAAATACCAGCCGCTCCTCCAGACCTTCATATAGCTAGGCTATAGGTGCAATCTACTTGTGTTTATCTTTGGCAGCCTAGGACATGTACATAGGTTGGTTGTAAGAGGCTTCCAACTTGGAATGCCAAGAAAAGCAGCTAAACGGCTTGCAAAATTCTGTGCAATCTCTTCTACTATCTGTAGACGTCAAATATGGCGAAGACGCTGTAACTTGTACCCCTGAAGGGTGTGTGGGTATTTTACCAGGATTTACTTACTGCATTCTCTACAGTACCTTGTACATATTTGTGTCCTTGTATTGTATCTCCTATGTGGACAGAAATAGTGTGTGTGTGTGTGTGTGTGTGTGTGTGTGTGTGTGTGTGTGTGTGTGTGTGTGTGTGTGTGTGTGTGTCCAAATATAGGATTGAACGCCTCTGGCGTGATGTGTTCATGAGTGTCACTGGTGTATTTTACAACATCCTGCACTGTCTTGAGGACCAAGACTTGCTCGACATCAGCAACATTCTTCACTTATTCTGCTGCCATTACGTGTTCCTGCCACGCATCCAAGCCAGCCTGGATGTCTTCAGTGCGGCTTGGGACAACCATCCGATCAGGACGGAGCAAAACCTGACACCAAATCAGTTGTGGCTGGTGGGCCAGGCCCAGAATCCTGTTGCTGAACCAGAGGTAAATCATAAATGTTTGATTTTTTTAATGTCTCAGCACAGCTCTTGTCCCCTTATAGGACTACGTCACCCATTTTAAACCCATCTTCATATAATTTGTACTCACTAATGCTCATAAGATGGCAACATTTGTGTCTACTCTGTGTCTCATGAGGGCTGTAACAGTTCAGAAACCCACCTATCCGTGTCATTATTGTTAGACAGGTTCGGCCATTTCAAACAAGATTTAAACTTTTATAGTAATGCGAGAACAATATATTCTATTATAACATGCACATTGTCCATGAAGACAGCCTGCAGTTTCTATTAGTTTGGATTCCCCATTGATGTTTGTGTGCACCTGTAGTGAAGTGTCAACATAGTGTATTTTCCATAACATTATGACTATCATTTTACAACTATAAGATGTGTAATTCGTAGGTTGTAGTGCTTGTTTAAATGTCTATACTTAAAATTGAATTAGCACAATGTTCATACACACCGTTTGTCTTTCTCAGAGTGTGCTGATACCAGACATTGAATGGGAGGAGAGTGGATACATGTCTGAACACTCTGGGGTCAATGTCCCTGTAATGTACAGTCCTCTTTCAGATCATGAAATGTTGGAACTACAAGACAACATCAATCCATTGCAACATTCAGACTGTTTTGGGGTGGACATATATCTCAACACTGTCCAATATGTTGAGCAATTAATTCAGGCAACATCATAATGAGATGCCGGGTGTGTCCAAATAAAATACAATTGTCAAACAATGTACTTTGTTGTTGTTTACGGGACTCGTCATTGTGAAGGTTTAAAGGTGCTATAGCACAGACTTTGAAAAAAACAGATGCATTCAACATTTGCACACAGCTTGTTTTCCTTCAACATGTCAATCAGTCCTCTTCATACAAGCCTGTCCTGATTCATTCATGGTGCTAAAACATTCATAAGGAATACTATAGTGATGGGTTATTAAAAAGTCATGAAAATTTACTTCACTTAATGCCATTCACACTGAACATTCGCCATTGTTTTTGTTCTGTGAACTCTGCCATCCAGTTTTCTTTAAATATGGTGTTAATTGACCCTGTGGCTGGTGGACCGTAGAAGCATAGACCCTCATTGCCTGACTTATCTGTGGAAAGCCCATTGGAGGCAGAGAAATCCCCTCGTCTGCGCTCTTGATACTGGTGGTGTGGTCATCATTGGAGCGCCAGGTGTAGACATGGTCATGATTATAATCCAGGGTGTCTGCGGAATTTGGACAAAGATACATAAAATGTTTGGCTTCCTTGAGAATGCAGAAGCATAGAATAAGAGTGAGCTTCTCAACAAGAGCTTCTCAATTTAAATAGTGATTTTGACTTGTACACTGTACAGTATAGACTACCAATTGCAGTTAACATTTAAGAGACCTTAGCAGCTAGTAGACAAGACCAAAGCAGAGCATTCTGCAATAATAATAGCCAATCTACATAAGCTCAATGCATTGTGCAATTTTGTCACACAAGCTTGAAAATATATATCTCACCTATACATTTAATCAGCAATGGTATATTTTGTCCATTCTGATCATTCCTAGGCTAGACAATGAAATACAATGTAATGTATAAATTGAAATAAATGCATTACATGAGGAGACAGTTACCTTCCTCTGAATTTCCTTAAAAATGCAGTGACTAGAGTACTAGACTGACATGGAACGGCATTGGAACGTGGACATCGTCCTCTTCCTCGTCACATGTAGGTTGTGGCCAGCAAACGTTCTTGATCATGTTCTACAAGGCATCAGATACAACTTTTGAAAGGTTGCGAAAGTGATATTCTTTGTAGAAAGGTTAAACATTCTCATTGCTTTAGGGGCGCTAGCCCCTCCTATATACACAGGTTTAATGTTTGTTTGTAGTTCAATGTTTGTTTTAAAAATCAAAACCAAACATTAAACCTGTATATAGGAGGGGCTAGCATCCCTCAAAAACGCCATTGACAATGAAGGGACATTTTACCAGCTTGTCCCTAACACAAACGTTGCATTAAATGCAATTAACAATAAAGAGATTTTAATGTTTGTTTTACATCGTTACATCACCTAATCATAGCTATACCGAATTCCCTCCTCGATGTTGTAAGATGATAAGAGTGCCCCTCACTTCACACGGGTGTGATTGTTTTTTGTATTACATTAACCACATGCAATATGTACGGGGTACCCCATAAACTACCTTATTCCCTGTACCAACAGAAGGCTTTTAACAAAACTCAAAGGTTATACTTAAACTTGACACTTATTAGCCCACGGACCCCCATTTGAAAAGATATGCCAGGGTCGGGACCCCCATAAGAGAAGATTATAGCAGTGATTCTCAACCCGTTTAATTTCAAGGACCCCCCCCCCCAGTTTGACATGCATTATGCATTTCTATCTCTGGGACCCTCAATTTATTTTGTAAAAAAGTGTTACAGACCTGCAAGGGTTCATCTGGTTCCAAAATATCATTTAGCTGGGGACCCCCTGAAACTGCAATGACCCATGGGGGTCCCCAGACCCCATATTCTTTACAAGAATATTATTTTAATGATTTCTTTGCCACAAAATAGCCGATCTACAAGCTCACATCGCAATGCATTATTGCATTGTGAGCTTGTAGATCGGCATTTGTTTTTGGCTAATGTTCCCCCAGAATATGTAGCCTGGGGTTATTAAGCGAAAGATTCTCTTACAGCACCTTTAAGAGTTTGATAACACAAGTGGATGATAGATTAAATTAACCCTATAACCTTAATGATTTGAATATCACTGCACTATTGTGAATTATAATAATAATCTATTCAAATGTTATATATATATATATATATATGTTATACAGACTGGTACAGGTTACTCACCTTAATATTGATTATTATTAATAATAATTATTATTAATATTAATAATCACTGAAGCTCTTCCAAGCATCGATGCAGTGCAAAAGGAGCCCCCCCCCTCACAATGTAAGGAGCCATAGGATTGGCTGAAGGCGGACCGATCTGATTGGCCGAGGAATCTGTCAATCAGAATGATTGACAGATTCCCTCAGCCAATGATGACGTTCGTTAACGCCCAACGTCAGAAGAGTCTCAAAAACAGTCTCAAAAGTCTCACAGATTTGTAACTCACAAGTTCAGATTTGCAACTCACGTGAGTGAACTCACAGGTTCACATTTGTCTTTTGTATCCACAAGTTCAGATTTGTGTTTTGTATCCGTGTTTCGCATCTGTGTTTTGTATTTGTGTTTTGTATTTGTGTTTTGTATCTGTAATCTGCATCTGTGTTTTGTATCCGTGTTTCACATCTGTGTTTTTTATTTGTGTTTAAAACACAGATGCGAAACACGGATACAAAACACAGATGCAAATTACAGATACAAAACGCAAATACAAAACACAGATGCGAAACACGGATACAAAACACAGATGCGAATTACAGATACAAAACACAAATACAAAACACAAATACAAAACACAAATACAAAACACAGATGCGAAACACAGATACGAAACACAGATACAAAACACAAATCTGAACTTGTGGATACAAAACACAAATGTGAAACACAAATTCAGTCACGTGAGTTGCAAATCTGAACTTGTGAGTTACAAATCTGTGTTATTTACTGTGAACCTTTTGAGACTGTTCTGACTCCATAGTGGCGGGTCCAATCCTAGCCTTTGAATAACAGTCCTTTCCTTTAGTCGTTTTTTTTTTTTTTTAAGTCCTTTTTTGTAACCACTTGAACCCATAGTAGTCCATAGTCTGGGGGAACATTAGCCAAAAATAGCCGACCTACAAGTTTGCAATGCAACGCATTGTGAGCTTGTAGAACGGCTATTTTTTGCCAAGACTAGACTAGGGTTTAAGTGGTTAGACTAGGGTTTAAGTGGTTAAGTACTAAGTTGAGCAACAAACATGACATGAGTATTGAAATAGTTGACACCCACTATATTATTCAAGGCTACATTTCTGTTAGAAACAAATCTGGGTTAGCAGTTAGCTAGTTAGCAGACAAACGGTAAAGACCTGAGGCATACAAAAGAACCTTTAAAAATGAAAACCATCTGTTCTGTCAATCTTCACACAAACAAATCACAACTGAATGAACTGATTTGACAGTGTAGTCTTCAACATTTATTTTGAAGTCCTAAAACAAAAATACAAAAAAGGGTCAATCATCATAACAAACAAAATGTTACAGCCACTAGTTTCTGGCCTGATATTTGACCTGGAAAATTCTATTCATGATGTCGATCTCCAACGTCAGCCTTGTTTGGGGATCCATGTCCCGGAGCTCGCTGGCCACAAATAAAGAAAAGTATGTTGACCCATCAGGTCTGTTGTGGAGCTCCGCAATCACCCCCCTCTCAAATTCATCGTCTAGACCAGGCTGGGGAGACTCCTGTTCCCCCACAACGTTCCTGGCCCTCCTTCGACTGGATGCTATTTAGAAAGGTTCAAGCATTTTGTATTGTATTACATATTTTGTATGGTATTACATAACTTTCATGTCAAATCTGAATATCTTACCACTTCTAGAAGAGGGAGGTCCTGACCATAGACTGTAAAAAAATATGGACAAAGCGTTCCCCGGGTCTAAAATGAAGCCAGTCAGTCCTTGTATTGTAAATCGCCATCTTTCTAGATCCTTTTGGGCCCAGCTAGCCATTGGCTGGCCCAGACAACGAGGCGGGACTTCCCCCCTTCTTCTTAGTTGGTTTTTATTTTGACTCGAGTGGGTGGGGAATCCCGATCATAGACTGTAACGGTAGCCACGCCCCTCAGAACATACGCGACTTTATGGTCATTTTTTTAATAGATGGGACCATCATTTTCCAAAAAGAATATTATGACATTAGAAATGAGACTTTAAACTAGTGACTGGAAGCAGAAAGTATTCATGACCATGTTTATTAAGGTAATTCAGTCTAGGTGAAGTTGACAGCACCACAACAGGCCATTATATGAACTTTCAGGAAATCCCGATTTCCTTAGTGGCTTCACAAAATATCTGTCTGACTGGGGAGGCATACTATCATCCGACAGAGCATTGCTCCGAAGGAGCAATGCTCCGAGGTGCGCTGCGGGTCGGGAGAGGGTTGCGGTTAGGTTTAGGTGTCTGCCCCGGGGGAGGTTAGAGTTAGGGTGAGGGAGGAGGTAGGTTGTCGTTCGGACCAATGCTCCGTCGGATGAAAGTACTGCACTCGTCTGACTGCCCCCCTGGTCCTGACACAGGAGGAGCAGGTGGTGGTGGCGGACCTCGTGGTCCCCGCGCTGTTACCCCCATGTTGGAGTCGGCCTGGCGGTGGACTATGAAGTAAGATTGAATTATGTGTTATATTGAGCTGTACTGGATTGTATTTCAGAACTTCCATGTCAAATCTGAATATCGTACCACTTGCAGAAGTGGATGGTCCTGACATCGAAGCAGCTCCTGTTGTTGACCAAGCTGACGCTCCCAGCACTGCTGAACGTGGAAGGACTGTAAAGGAAGATTGAATTATGTGTTATATTGAGCTGTACTGGATTTGTATTGTATTTCAGAACTTCCATGTCAAATCTGAATATCTTACCACTTGTGGAAGTGGGTGGTAAAGTGGTAGTTGTTGGGGAAGGGCGTGGGGCAATTATCCTCCCCCCGGGTGCCACCGGCAATGCAGGATTATGCATCAGTATTACTATTGGGTAATATTCAGACATGTCTCACATTGGGTTAAATTGTTAAATTTGTAAACTTTAAAGCACAACTAGACTTAAGTAGAGGTTTTGGTTGTGTAGTTCACCTTCCCCTCTTTCTTTGTGCTGTGCAAATGGGGAGACTATTCTGGATTATCTAGCAACAGCACAACTGTTGAACATATCTCAAAAAGGTTTGGAGTTGCATCATGACTACATTACTACAAAACACAAACCTCTACAAAAGAGTAATTTGGCTTGAGTGAGTCATCAGAATATCTTACAATATTTTGGGCGAACAGTCCTGGCCTCCTGTGTCCCACGTCCTCCTGTGTGCTCTCCTCTGTCCTGCTGTGTGCGGTCTATGAAGCAAATTTTAAACATTGTGTTAGTGTACTTCTTTAGAGTTTTCTGTTTTTGTAAACAGTCTGACTAATATGTATCTTTTTCAGCAGCAGTGCCAAATGGGGCACAGAGACCCTGGCTTGGCTGGAAGGAGGACTGCTGGCTGCTCTCTATAAAGTAAGATAATTTATTGTGTACAGCTTTAATTATGATTGTATTTGTAAACTGTCATGACTGATATGTATCTCTTACCACTTCCAGCAGGGCTGAAGTCTCCAGCCTCACCAGAAGCCTGCTCCTGGCTGCTCTCTATAAAAGTTCAAATAATTATTAGGTACAGCAATGACAACTGAATGTTCCCCACAATGCCAATGACAATGCCATTCAATCTATCTTTCAGTTAGCACATGCTGACCTGCAGTTGGAGTCAGCCGGTGGAAATTTGATGTTGTAACCCTGGGCTCTATGTATGGATCCATGAACTTCATGATCCCCCAGTGAGGCCACTTCTTTTTGCGTCCCCCTGTGCTCCCGCTTGGCTTCAATCTTTCCTTAATCCTCAGTCTTCGGTAGTAGTCCCGGATGGACTTCCACCGATCTTTGCACTTTTTAACTGCATGTGGTTGACACCAAAAGTAGAAATGGTTTGTTTTCTGTCCTGTTCATTTATGGGCTATGGCAATAGGCCTACCATGGAGATTCTTAGATTGAGACACCTGGACCCTTCAACAGCAACCATCTCTGCTTCTATTTTGGGACACCTGAACCCTTCAACAGCAACCATCTCTGCTTCATATCTTGACGGGATGAAGTCTACCTGACTCCACATGTTTGTTGTTTTCAAGCTACACTGCAGTGTATGTTGACAGTATTCTTTATGGAATACGTGTATAGTGGCCACAAATATTTCGTCCAATATTTTATGTCTGTATAATGTATTATTTTTGGTCAGTCTTTGACTACATACAGTATAAATTAACTGGTGGTATTTAGGATTCATCATCTGTTGTGATGCAGCTGCTGTATTGAAAATAAAAGTCTTCATGTCATTGTCATGTGTGTATTCTGGTTTCATGAGTAGGAAGAACATTGACAGTACATGATAGTTGTGTACTTGCAACATTGTAATGCTGGGTATATTGTTCCATGTTTCACTCCTTGACATTGCAGCAATGACAATTACCAAACAATAGCAATATAGTTGCCTACATGACCGGGATTGGGAGGTTAGACGAGAATAGCACATTCAACCAACAAGTGTAGCCACATTATCTACATAATCTATAATCTATGTATGGAATATGGATCAAAGTCTTTGGTACATTTTGATTTACTTACGTTGAAGGCCTGTATCGAGACTTACTAGACGCCAGGCTCGCTCTCTATTAAGTGTCTTCCTTCTTGAGCATCTTTGAACCCGATCGGGTGAATGGAGGCGGAGGAGCCCTTCCTTCCCTCCTTGGGTTCCTTCTCGAGATCCACGGCCATCGCGTTGACGTCATCATCCTCTTAGTCCGCGAGCTCATTCAGAATATTTATGTCGTTAAGAAATCCTTACTGACCGGAGACGACAAGGGGAGGGGAGGCATACTATCATCCGACAGAGCATTCCGAGGTGCGCTGCGGGTCGGGAGAGGCTTGCGGTTAGGTTTAGGTGTCTGCCCCGGGGGAGGTTAGGGTTAGGGTGAGGGAGGAGGTAGGTTGTCGTTCGGACCAATGCAGTACTGCATGTACAGGCCAGTGTTGATTTCGTACGACTAAAAAACTAAGACGAAAAATGTTGGTCGATTACCGTTTTTCAGACTGATAAACTAAATGGAAGCTAAAATGAAAACTAAGCTATGATGAATAAAACTAAAGACTAAATATATTGACAATTTTGTAGACAAATACAAACTGGACTAAAATGTTAGGAAGGGACTAGTGGACAAGAGATCCAGTACAAGTAATTTTACACTTTTTTACATTTTTACACACTACAAGCCTACGTGTCAGGCTGTGAGCTTGTATTTTCAGCAAGTGTAAAATCAGTCATTGCGACGGCATCAAGGCCTGCCGAAACACATTTTAGTCGACTAAATCAACTGTATATTTAGTCGACTAAAATCTCATGCCATTTAATCGACTAAAACTAAACTAACACTAACACATTCCAGGTGACTAAAGTGAGACTAAAGCTACATTAATAATAGTAGTAATTAGTAATATAAATAAGCACAATGGAGCACAGGTGTGAATGTAAATATGAATGTGCAAGACAGTGGAACAAAATGGAAATTATCCATTTAGTTCCACTTTTTTAGCTTTGTAATGTTTTTACAAATATTTTACCTGTATCACTTAGACCCCCCCCCCCCCCCCTGTATGTGATCTTATATTAGCCCTAATACGTCGTGTGATCATACTATAATAGTTCAACCGGGAAATTCTGGAAGAAGCCCTTGAGGGATGATTTCTCCATTCTGCGAAGTGAATACACAAATTTGTCTCATGGTGCAATATAAAGGTGTATGCACAACATAACATGCATATAGTAAGTAACATGCATGCACAGCTACAGTATAGTAACATGCATGCACAGCTACAGTATAGTAACATGCTAGCCATGGTTCATGACTCTCGTATTCATACGAGAGTCATGGTTTTTGGCGCTCGCTACATTTACATGAAAAATCACACCTGTGTGAACCGAGTGGTGCAACTCCCCTCTCTCCCCCCCTCCCCTCTCTCTCTTTCTCTCTCTCTCTCTCTATTAGCTTTATTATGGATATCAATCCGCGTCGCTGAGAACAATTTTTTCATTATTATTTTGGGTCGGCCTTTCCTTCTTTAGCATACCTCCTAGACCGGATCGCGCATGCGAGCTGCCGTCCACGGGGGTCGGCCTTTCCTTCTTTAGCGTACCTAGACCGGATCGCGCATGCCAGCTGCCGTCCACCTCCCATTATACAGGCTGACTAAAAGCTTCAATAACTCCTAATCTACGGAGCTCTCCATGGTTTGGTCAATTAGCGCGATGTTCGGAGGTCTTTGCTGACTATCCGGTGGTCTAGATGGAAACATTGGTGCTTTCTAGAGCAAGGATGGCTATAATTTAGCTCGCTAGCATTGACGCTATTTATTTACCACAATATGTGAGGCACGCACGCGCATTGTACACACACGCGCGGATATTGCTGGCCATTGCTGGTTTCACGCATGCGCACACCACTCGTGCTCAAGACGGATACATGATACATACATGATACATACGGACATTCCTGGATGTAGGAGTGGTTGCACCACTCAAAAAACGTATATATAAACATTCGGATTCCAAAAAACGTATATATAAACATTCGGATTTCAAATATAAAGTACTCACAATTTGTCCCACAGGTGTGTGTTAGTTGCAGCACCAGCGATTAGAATTGCTGCATCCCGCGTTGTTTAATAAAAAGCATTTTTATCCGAGCTGTTATTTTGCTATTGGCTTTCAACTACGCGCCCCTATCGGTCGGGAGGAGGGTGGCACTCGGTGTGTTCAATATAGGTACGCTGACCGCCCTGCCAATACAGACCAATAGGCGAGTGCGCTCCCGGTGTGGGTACCGTTTCTCTTTGGCTGCCAGAAGTCTGTGGGGTCCTTCGCGCAGGAGACCGACGTCATCATGTATCACGTATCACGTACGTACGTATCACGTACGTATCACGTACGCTCAAAACAGCTTGCAGTACACAGAGGTAATATTATGTTATATTATTATGCTTTATGCAATGTTATATTATGCTTTATGCAACATAATGACTAAACGGATGTATAATGTTGTGTGTTTAATAGGCTCTATGTTATGTGTTCATCTGATTAAAGAAATAGGAGCTAATCTAGCCAAACAGATGTCGTTGGTTAGCCAAACAGAGCTATTAAACCTGTTAGCTCTGCCTTGTCTACATCTTCTATTTAGCATAATCGTTTCAGGAATTTAACATCACAATGCAACGTTTGGTACTCCGATATCATGTATTATTAGTCAGTTAAATTAACAATGATTTTACAATATAAATTGTGGTCTCAGAGATATAAATGCCATTAAATGGGGGTCCGTAGCCTGTTGCATGTCAAACTGGGGGTGCTTCTTTGAAATTAAACTGGTTGAGAATCACTGCTACAACTGTAAAAATCTTCTCTTATGGGGGTCCCTGCAATATCTTTTAAAAATGGGGGTCCACATGAATGATAAGATCAATGTGGGGGTACTTGGCATGAAAAAGTTTGGGAATCACTGGTCTTGAGAACCTATTGAATATATTTTCCCATAAATTGGTTATTACTGGACACTGCCAGAAACTATGTGGCTTTCTAAACATAATTGAGCTATAGATAGTCAGTCAAGCTGGTCAGATAGACCTATTTGTTACAGCAGATCTGCTAGCACACAATGTTGTGATCTTGTAGATCTGCTCATTTCATATAGGCAATGTATGTAGGGTAAAAGGTTAATAATTAGATGTCATACTGTGCAGATTGTAGATTGTACTGCTGATTGTACTGTAGGCCTATTCACATGCAAGTAACTTTAGGCAAAAGTGTCACAAAGCAACAAAGAAAAGCACTGGTGGTAGTACTATATCATACTGTATGATATACAGAGTGCAACTCTCTGTGATGCTCAACCTTGCTGTGTCACTTTAGTCCTGATGCATGTTAGTTTACATCAAACGTCAATCACAATTTCAATAAATTAGAATGTAAAGACGCTGTGTTGAGATTACAACTGTGATATATAATGTTTATTTTAGGTCAGACAGCCTGCTGCTGTGCATGGCAGCTGTTCATTTTACATTGTATTGTTTATTTTTATGTTCTGTTTATTCATTTTTAGTTTTTTACAAATATAGAAGTAAATTGAGAAATAAAAACAGAGTGACAAATACAAAATAAACTAACACACACACACACAACAAAACACAAACTCCAAATCAAGACAACCAAAGAACATTCAAAACACAAAACAATAAAAACAATATATAAAATATATATATAAAAAATAAAACTCCAAACTCCAATATAGTCAATATACGTAGCAGATCTATGTCATTGATTTAGATAGATGTCTTGAAGAAGTCACTGTTTTGGGCTCTGTTGCTTACTTCAACTCTTAACGAGATTACACTTAAGACGGAGGGCGGAGGTTGGAGGTGAGATTTATTGCAGATGAACTGATTACAGTATGGAGCTGGGATGAGTGAATGGACAGAGAAGTGACTGGCAGTATGATAACAGAATGATAACAGAATGATGACAGTATGAGGAGGAGACAGTGGAGGAGCTTTGGCGTGACGGACCAGAGCCTCGGTTCGGATCCTGCCTGGCGGAGGCAGGGGGGGCTCTTGAGCCTGCCCCCCTGGGGCCGACCTGGTGGAGCCTGCTGCTGGGCGGTCGTCGGGGAGGTGGCTGGTACCTGAACGGAAGCACAGATGAGTGATGGGAAATGAGGAGCGTTTATAAAGGGGCGCGGACAAGGTAACGTAGATCTGATTGGAGCAGACGAATGATGGCTCGTTACATCTCTGAGTTGAATTATCGTCGACGACTAAACTTCAACTCTTAACGAGATTACACTTAAGACGGAGGGCGGAGGTTGGAGGTGAGATTTATTGCAGATGAACTGATTACAGTATGGAGCTGGGATGAGTGAATGGACAGAGAAGTGACTGGCAGTATGATAACAGAATGATAACAGAATGATGACAGTATGAGGAGGAGACAGTGGAGGAGCTTTGGCGTGGGCCCCCTGGGGACGGACCAGAGCCTCGGTTCGGATCCTGCCTGGCGGAGGCAGGGGGGGCTCTTGAGCCTGCCCCCCAAAAGGAATTTAAAGAACATACCTGGAGGTCGTTTACCGGCTTGGGTTGCCCTAGGGCGCCATTGGCCCGCCTGGGGCCTGGAGGAGAGAGAGAGAGGAGCCTGCGGAGATGGGACCTTGCAGAGGCGGATGGAAAAAGAGAGAGTGGGGTTAGCAGCGTAGGAGTGGACGACCTCTCGGCAGAGGGTTGCGAGAAGGAGCAGTGGCGAGAATTTTGGTTCACCTGGCGACGGTGGCGAGACAGGGAGACTCCCGGCGGAGGAGGCCCGCGTGGCCGGAGGACGGGTCGACCGTTGTTTAGGAGGAAGTGAGTGGGCGTCCTGGAGAGGGAGAACATGTTTAGAAGTGGGCAGAAGAGGAGGTACCCGCCACCCGACACATCCACCAGTCAATGTAGGTACCGCGCTGGAAGACGCCATGGACTTCTGGGCATCAAGCACGGAGGCGGAGGAAGGTCTGACGTAGGAGGAGAAGGCGGAGGACGACCATCTGCCCAGGGCCTGCAGGGTCGGGACGGAGACGCCGCTGGCAGCAGCGGTGGTGGCGGCTCCGATTCTCAGGGAGTGGCTGGAGTAACGGTCAGGCGGGAGGCCACATCTTTGGAGCAGGGAGCGGAGATGAGAGGTGAAGGCGTGCTGGTGGAGAGGGAGACCATTCGGGAGGCTGAAGAGAGGAAGGTGGCCGGAGGAGCGTTTTCTGACGGAGAGGAAGCGCAGCATGGAGGAGAAGGGGCAGAAGTTGCCGGGGACCTTGGCCACCGAGACGAGGCAGCCTCTGTGGTCACGGTCAGCTTTTGAGTGTTTCAGAGATAGGTTGAAGCAGGTGGGGGTGAAGCGCAGGTCGGAGAGGCAGACGTCTCTAGAGGGGTCGAACGCCGTGGACCTGGTTGTGAACTCGCCTACTCTAAGGAATCCATAGAAGGCGAGGAGAAGGGCGGCTTCGAGGAGGAGGTCTAGATACGGAGTGAAGACTCCTTTCCTGAGTTCCGAGACGAGGGAGTGGAGAATGTTTAGAGTAATGGGGAGACGCTTGTCCGGGACGTGACGTGACGATCGCTGAAAGCCCTTTAGGAGGAGTTTGATATGTGGGTTGGTGAACAGGCTGGGGAAAAAGGGGTCGCGAAGGCGGGCGTGGAACTGGACCCCTGCCATTAGACTGTTCATGTAGCCGTAGCTGAGATGGTTAAACTTGAAATTAAAGGCGAGAAAAGGGGTGACGGTCGAGATTAGTACTGGGAAGAGAGGAATGGAGTGGCAGGCGCAGAACTGACCGAACTTGCGCCAGGCCGAGGCGTAGCAAGATGCGGTGGCGGGGGAGAGGGCGGATCTAATATAGACGTCGGCGAGAGAACGGAGGCATTGGATGTGGGGCATCAGGACAGAACCAGCTCTCGGTGCGCCGGGCAGATCAGGGGGAGTGGCTTGGCTGAAGGGCATCGCTGGTGGAACTCCTGGAGTTTGAAACGAGAGAGACAGTCAGCGATATTGTTAAGGTGGCCAGGGACGTGAGCTGCGCGGACCGTGAAGTTGAACATGACAGAGGACCAGGTGATGAATCTCATAAGGGGCATGATCTGATTGGAGGAGGAGCGGCCTTTATTTAAGACGAAGACTGTGGCCTCATTGTCGCAGTTGAACACTATTGCGAGCCCAGCGGGACCCCCAGAGCTTGCAGGCTACGGCGATGGGGTACAGTTCGAAGTGGGCTATAGAAACCGGTGGCTGAGTTAGTTCGACGGGCCAGCTGTCGGAGAACCACTCCCCTTGGAAGATCCCCCCAAAACCTGCAGAAAGCGCCGCGTCGGTGAATAAGTGCATTTCGTGAGCCGGAGTTACGGGGTCGTGATAGAAGAGGGAAATACCGTTCCAATCTTGCAACAACTTTGACCAGAACAAGAGATCGGACTGACAGCCTGCATCTAGAACAACTACGTCGCTGAGGGAATCGACGCTGCTGGCCAACTCCAGCAGCCGGGATATGAACGAGCGGCCCTGGGGAATTATTTTGATTGCGTAATTAAAATGACCCAGAAGTGAAAGCAGCTGGCGCTTGGTGCGCGGTGAAGCGGCGCTCTGGATTAATTCTCTGACACGAGTTAGCTTTTCCAACGGGAGGGAGGCTTTCATCTCTACGGAGTCTAGGAGGATGCCGAGAAACTCGACGGACTTGGCCGGGCCGACTGTTTTTTCGGACGAGAGGGGGACCCCTAGGGCGTTAAACGTTTATTTGAGTGAACGGAGGCTGGTGGGGGGGGACTGGGAGGGAAAATCTATTAACAGAAAGTCGTCGAGAAGGTGGAGGACGAAGGGTAGACGGTTAACATTCAGCAGAACCCAGCAGAGAGCCTCCGAAAGCTGGTTAAATATGTGGGGGCTGCTTCTACAGCCGAACGTTAAGCGAGTGGCGAAATAGAACAAGTTCTCCCATTTAACGCCGAAAAGGGACCATTGGGACAGGTGGATTGGCATTACTTTAAAGGCGTCTGTGATATCTGCTTTTGCCAGCCACGCGCCTTGGCCTGCTATTTTAATGAGTTTTATTGCGTCGTCGATGGAAGCGTAATGCAGAGAAAAGTTTTCGAGCGGAATCATGGAGTTTACGCTGGGGCACAGGTCGTGGCGGGGGGCTGACAGGTCTATGATTAAACGTTTTTTCCCTGAATATTTTCGCGTAGCGATCCCGATGGGATTGCTGCGAAACGGATTGAAAGGCGGGGTGGGGTAGGGCCCTACCATGAAGCCTTTGAGGACCTCTTTCTCCAGGAGAGAAGCGACTATTTCTGGTTCTGACAGGGCAGATTGGAGATTAGGAAACACATGAGAGTGGGTTAGGGGTGAGAGAACGCCGACGCGGAAACCTTGCGATAAGCCTGTGAGGAGATAGTCCGTGAATACTGGGTCGGGGTGAGATGATAGAGCGGCGGATAAAGCGTGAATGTGGATGGGGGTAGAGGGGTGGCTGCTTAGAATGGTTTGGAGTATTGAGGAGTTTTGTGAGGTGGACCCTCCCTGCTGGCATCCCTCGGAGGGCGGGTTCGCCTCGGGCACACGGACTTTGGGTGGGGATCTTTGCAGTAGCTACAAACGTGAGAGAATTGGCATTTACCGAAGGTACAGACATTTTCGTTAAAGTTGTTACATATGGGCATGTTGTTAAAGAAGGTCACCTCTCTTCCGCGGGAGTCCCTCTGGCCCGGGGGGGGCTGGTCCTGGGGGTAGAGATCTTGAGGGTCGAAGGCGGAAGGATTCGGAGTTTTTGGGCGGTTTTCTTTTTTCACTGAGGGAGCGAGAAACACTGACCTGGGGCATGATTCGGCGGAGTGATCTACTTGGTTGCACAGATAGCAGGTAAGGGCCCTGTGGCCGCCTACGTGCAGAATGAGCAGCTCTGTATCTAGGCACGCCCAGTTGAGTCTAGAGTTGAAGCGAGCGAGGGAGTTAGCCGCTTTAGCTGAGAAGGCTTTGTGATAATCGTAAAACATAGGGCCGCCGTATCTACGTTTGATTTCGCTAATGAGAGCGAGGTAGGAGTCTAGCTCGGATCTACGCTCTGGGAAGGCATCGCACAGGGTGTCCCTAAACAGGCCGAAGGCTATAACGAAGTCGCAGAAGTCGAGGGAACGGTTAATGCGGGGATCGGAGGCGCGGAACACGGCGGAGAGCTGGTCGGAGCCTACCAGCTTTCTGTCGCATTCGGGAGTGGGGAGGATGAGAGAGGCTAGGTTAACGTCCTTCCCTTCGATTATTTGGGCTCTGAGGTGAGAGGAGATGGTGGAAAAAGGAGAAATGAAATAATTACCGGCAGGGGCAACTGGCTGGGCGGAGGAGAGGGTGAACCCGGACCGCGGGTGGGGAGGCACCGGGTTGTTTAGAGGAGGAAAGGAGGACGAGAGCGTGGCGCTGGCGGCCGCTGGAGGAGGGTGCACGGGCGCTTGCTGAGAGAGCCGTGATTCGAGTGCCCCGACTGCGTTGGCCAGGGTGGCCATAGCTGACAGCAGCAGGGCGGTGGAGTCGTGAGATGGCGGCGAATGCGGATTTTGAACGGGGCCAGCGTAGGCCTGGGAGCCGCCGGATTCTTCCTGGGCGAGCTCGGCTGAACGCGGGGTTGTATTTTTCTTTTTACCCTTACTCTTGCCTTGGCTGGGAGACTCGTGCTGCTGAGTCTGCGAGGACTCGATGGTGGCGAGAAGGAGATCCACCAGCTGAGAGTGGGTTAGGCCCCGTTCGGGAACGATGCCGTGGCCGGAGAGCGCGGCGTAAATGAGTTCGTCTGGCCAGTGGACATACTCGGCGGCAGCCAGCCTGGAGCTGCGGCAGTGAGAGGTGCTGTCGTCTGGATCTGACATGATCGATGCGCGTTACCTGACTACCTGAACGGAAGCACAGATGAGTGATGGGAAATGAGGAGCGTTTATAAAGGGGCGCGGACAAGGTAACGTAGATCTGATTGGAGCAGACGAATGATGGCTCGTTACATCTCTGAGTTGAACTATCGTCGACGACTAAACTTATGCTGCATTTCTTTTTTCCCCATGAATTTTTATCCCACGATCTTGTAACCCATTTTTCACCCCTGTGTCAATTATCTAATGTGATCCTGGGATCTACACACCCTCCGCCAACATGTAGTCCACAGGCCAAATGCCTCATTATCGGATATCGTTGCCATAAAAAGGGACAGTGATTTTTGTATTGCTACATGTCTGTAGTTTATGAAATGATGTGATAGCAATGTCAAAATGGTAGCTGATTACCTTTTTATCTGATATAAAATTGTATAGTGAATGGCATAACTAAGCAAATAATGGGCCGATTTGGATAATTCTGCCATCAAAGTATAGGTTTTCTGGGGTGGGGTGCCGAGTTGATTTATGAGGTGACTGAAGCGATTTGAGTGCAGTGCAGGTCAAAGGTCAAGGTCATTTTGTATCCAAAATGTCCTATAATACTACACTAAACCGTCTTGGACTTCTTTTGATCATGTTTTCACCTGTTATCCTCTAATCCTGAAGCCATGATTAGACATGGGAATACATCACATATATAAAAAGCATTTATCATGAAACATGCGTAAGCTAAGAACGTAACAGTGGAATATCTATATAAAGAAACTGTACATATATACTATACTATGCTATACATATGTACTATGACTACATACAATGCAATTATAGTGCTGTCTACATAACATACTATAAGTATCCTTGCCGAGCCATGAGTCCCATAGGGCAGGAGCCTATCTCCTGTTTCTGTAGCGTGAGGCAGCTTGATGTACAAGTACACCACCTGGACATGACGCTAGTATGTCGCAGGGACTTACCCCCAATCCAACCCTTGATGCTGAGTGTCAAGCAGGGAGGCCCTGGGTCCCATTTTTAGAGTCTTTGTCTGCGATCCCCGGCCGGGGATCGAACCCCGACCTCCCAGTCTCAGGGCGTCCACTCTAACCACAAGGCCAATGAGCTGGTAACATGCTATAAGTCTGTATCAAATGCTATCTAAGTCTACAAAAGTGCTATCTAAGGGGTAGGGTAAGTGCTATGGGCCATGATGGAGTCTGAAAAGGTGGGTTTTCAGACTACAGCGGAAGATTGGGAGTGATGCTGCAGTTCTGACTGTGTGTGTGTGTGTGTGTGTGTGTGGAACAGATTGATTTCCAGGCTGGTCCGATCTAGAGGAAAAACACACTACAGTAAGTGTGCTGTTCTCTACCAGAGGCGCAGTGGTGGCAACCGCTGGTATAAATCTAGGCAAAATAGGCAAAAACTACAGCAATTTGTGTCTTTAATAACAACAATTATCAATTCTGAAGTACTTTTTTGACAGATTAGAACACTAAAATGTCTGTATATAGTATGAGAGTCATGAAAAAAAAAAAAAAAAATGCATTTATTATAATAAGATAGCAGACACGCGAACATTCCTTTTGTCGGAATCCTCTGACAAAAAAAGTTCCATGTCAGCAGGATTGCGAAATCCAAATAGGAACGGTTCTCTGATGTCGTTCTCATCAGATTCCCCATCATGATTTAAAAAGAAAACTGTAGTAGGCTGTCAGGGCCACCAGAGCGTCCTCCCCCCACATGTCCATTATAGAGGGTCGACAGACCGACCCCTGGAACAGGTGCCCGTTGAAGTCCAGCCACTTGCAGGCTTCTTCTATTCCCTTCATCACAGGAGATTCCTATTGAGAATTGAAATGTTCAGTCAATCACCCATACCTATAACACATTCTGTTGTATGTTCTCTGTCTTGCTTTTCCTCCTATTCTATGTGCAGTAGGGGTGTAACAATACATTTTAACAACAATACGATACAACAACAGCAACACTAACCCACACTACATCCTCTCTCCACTTCTTTGCGTAGCAGTGTTCTTCTCCTGGTGTCTAACAATATATCAATGCAGTTTGAGATTTCTTAAGAAAACTTAAAATGCAAGACCTGTCTGCAGCATTTCAGGCCAATTGAAGCCCAACACACAACGGGTGCGCAGCGACGCGGCACAGGCGTTGACGCGCGGTAACGCCTGGAAAATAGAACTGGTTTCTATCGGAGCGTCAGGCGAGGCGTCAGCGCGCGTCGGACGCCGCCGGTGTGGGATAGCCAGCCAATTATTTGCATTGCAAAACAACACAATACAAAGTCAATGTTGCTGTCTACATTTCGATATATTTCGATTCTTGAAATTAATAGATTTTTCGATGCAGTTACTATATCGTTACACCCTACAGTTTGAAGTAAAAACACAAAAACAAACAATACCTTCAACATTTCTTCTGGACTCTGTCCTGGTGGGCTCTGCTGGGACAGCTTCAAACACTGCAGGACAACAGTATCAAACATCAATACAAAAACGGAACAAAAGGAACATAGCTACTGTGCTTCAGTAAACAAAGTATGCATTTAAAGATGAATAAAAACTTCAGCATAGACTGCCAGTTTTCTGCTCTAGGTCTAAATCAATTACAGCGTAAACAACAATATTAAGGACTTAAGAGACTACATGCTCAGCACTACAAGTACATATTATCCGAAATCAGTCAAACGTTACAGCAATCAAGTTGAAAAGTGAGCTGACTAATATTGGATCTCCATAACACAAGCTTTAACTCAAACTTGTAGCAATCTTACCAGCCACAAGTAGGGGTTAAATACATGAATCCAACAATATGTAGTACTAGAGTGGTGTCCCTTGGGCACTGGCCTATTTGAAATGATGCAAGTTGGAAATACATGCCCCACCCAGATATTTATGTCTGTGTCCCTTTCATGCCCATATATGGAATTATTTGTCTATGCAGACGTCAGAACAGGCCAGCTCCATATATGGAGGCGGTTCTGGACAACTGTTGGTCCGGCGACTGGACACTGCACCTGTGGTGAGGTGGAATGCGTGTGTCGAATTTGAAGTCGGTGGTTAAATGGTTATCGAGTTAGGTGTATATGATGAGCAAAGTGTGCCTGGAGGGTGAAGGGAGTCAAAAATAGAGCAGAAGAATGCTAATCTTTTGCTAACCTTGGCCTGAGAGTGGACGAGTGGACAGGGCGAGTTGGAGCCACTGCCTGGAGGACCAGGGATCACAGGAATGTTGGTGGCCAGCTACACACACACACACACACACTTGAATGAGATATTGGTATCACAATTAAAAGTAAACTAAAGCCCTAACAAATGGTGTTTAGGAAGTACAGTACATTTACATTTGTCTTACCCATCAATCTGGAACCGTTCCATTAGTCCAACACACCACCATTTCCGGACATGTGGCATGTCCCCCTAAATGAAAGGGAAGATTTAAGTTGAGTTCATTTTAAGTCACAAATCAGTAGTCTATATTTAAAAATGTCAGTATTATATGCACGTCAATGTCTGCAATGCAGAAAGAAGAGTTATAAATCCATGTTAAATAGACAAACACAATATAGTGGTGTGTGGTTAACACTAGAGTTTAATACACTTCTAAATTCTTCTTACTTTCTTATGAATATTTTAATTACCGAAATTTAGAAAAGAAACACTACTGTAACGGTGGATTTTATTTTGAAAGATACTGACCTCAGAATGCCAAAACGGGACGCCTGTGCTCAGGCTGAGTGCATACTGTGAATGGCAAAGATCAGTGAACTTATGAGTGAGTTTCAAATAAAATAATAACACTTTATATATAGACAAAAGAAAGTTATTTACCATCAGCATGAATATGCCACAACTATTTCCACTCGTCTGGTGAGGGAAACCCTGTAAAATAATTGGGAACAGCAATGCAGCATTAGTTCTTTTTACTGTGATATTGAAATGTATTTCTTTAAAAAAAGATTTCTATAATTTGTCTCCCACAATTTTGCAAGCCAGTTTTTTCACCCAGTGCCAATTATCTAATGTAATTCTGGGCGCTACACTTCCTCTGCCAACCTGGGGGGGCAGCAGACTGACCTCATGCCTCCTATGTATGAGGAGTCCACTCCAAGCTGCTTCTTTTCACCTGACAAGGGGGAATTTCCTTGGCCGGACGTAGCGCGTGGAAAGAACACGTTATTCCGACCAGTTCCTTTCCCCTCCATCAGGCGCCCCGGAGGCAGTTTAGAGACCAGGATTACTGCATGTTTTTGTGAGGGTACCTACCCTAGGGGACACGGGGAGAACATGCAAACTCCACACAGAAAGGCGCTTTCGCCAACCCCACCTCGGGTATGGGCACTGATGACGCGGAGGGAACACGCCCACAGCATCCCCAGCGGGAATCAAACCCAGGACCTTCTAGCTGTGAGGCGACTACCGACTGTGCCACAGTGCCCCTATTCTTTTATTTATTTACCTGTGAATTTTGTCTATGCAAGACATTGATTGCATAGGGCCTAAATGTAAGACAGCAAGACAGCAAGGACTTTTTTGGTGCTATCCCTTTTGGAGTGTTTGACTGTACCCTGTTGCCGTTTTTACATTTCTGTCTAAAAAACAGATAGACAATTTAAAGTGGACAAGAAAGACGTGCATGCGAGATGCAAGAGAAATGTACCTGAATGTCTGTCCCGAACATGGTCGTCCATTTGCCTGGAGCAATTCGTTGAGCTAGGTCACTGTTAAAAATAAATCAGAAAATACAAATTACCCACTGCAGTGGTTTCTGAAAAAAAGGTGTAAGGAAACCGAATGAAATCCACTATCTATAGGCTATCTGATTGATATGTCATTTATCACTCTGGCAATATAATTTGCAAGACTTGCAGTACTACTACTGCACAAGAGATTTCATAATATTTGGTTCCCTTACATTAAAAAAATAGTAGTTACAACTATAGGGATGCACTGATGTATCGAACAGGTATTGGCCGATATGTGCCGTTATCAGTCAATATCTGTATCTGCAAATAACCTGACATTAACCGAGCAGTAGCCAATAATAATCTGTTGTTGATAAGCATACATTTTGTGTTGGTTATCTGCAGCCTACAGTTGTAGATTCTCAACAGTTATTTTTTTTGTATTCGTTTCCCTGTCACAAAAGGGGGGAAATCAGTATCGGAAAAGTTGTTATTTTAACATCAGTATTGGCCAAGAATTTCAATATCGGTGCATCCCTAGTTACAACAGCCTCAAAGAAAAACAGCCATTGAACAAGGCTCAAAGAAAACAAATGGAAATTATTTTAAGGCCACAGAACAAGGCTTACGTTTAAAACAGCATTTGAACAAGGCTTTTTTTGGCCTTCCTGCCTTTGATAGTATCAAGTGAAGATGGACAGTAAGGAGAGGGAGAAAGAGAGAGACATGCAGCAAAGGTCTTCATGAAAAGGACTTGAACACGCGACACGCTGTCAGGCCAAAGCATGCGCCTGTACCACTTAGGACTCGAACACGCGACACGCTGTCAGGCCAAAGCATGCGCCTGTACCACTTGGCCATCTTGAACAAGGCTTAAAGAAAACATTAAATGACTTCAGCCATAGAACAAGGCTTACATTTAACACAGCCTTTGAACAAGGCTTGACTTTCACTCTTGTACAATTCATAGTATTCTGCTGCAGTCTTAGTTGTGGATGAACTGTTTTGTAAATTTGTCATTTGACAAACCGGACCAATGACCTGTTTTGCAGCATTAGAATGCTATGGATCATTTTTAATTCCCATATTGAACAAGCCACAGAACAGGGCTTTAGAACAGGGCTGAACACGCCACAGAACAGGGCTGAACACGCCGATTCATACTCCTATTTTACCGCTGTTTCAGCGCTGTGATTTCGGCTCGTCAGAAATTTTCAGTAGCACCGAAGAGCCGACTTTAGGACGGTACCCGAACCTCAAATGACGTCAAATTGTAGGCTCTACAGAGCCAAATGACGTCACATTGTAGGCTCTACAGCGCCGAACCGACTTTTATTCGGCTCTAAAATAGGAGTATGAATCGGCCCTTAGAACAGGGCTGAACTGAATGTTACTGTGTTACGGAACCTAAAGATGTCACGGTAACAGCCATCACCAAATCCATCAGGTGTGAGTGAGTCCAGCAAGAGAATCTCTCTCTTTGCTGGTTTCAGGACCTGCCAACCATTTCCATTTCCAATACATGATACATTAATTTTCAACATACATGAAATTAATGTAAATTTTTTCAGCATATTTTGATTTAGTCTTACTCTTTTGAATAACACACATTTAGTCTGAAATTATTTTTTGTCTTTAAGTCTTAGCCTTGTTTTTTTTTGTCTTTTACTAAGGGGGGGGGGGGGGGGGAGGCATTGGGGGGGACACGGGGGGGGGGGGGGGGGGGGGAAGTCTTAGTCGACAAAATTAACACTGGCCTAGAACAAGAAAATAGATGCACAGCACAAACTCCGTTCAATATTTCTTAAGACTTTTGAGAGGATTTTAAATAGACTCACACAAAGCAAATAGTGATCAGCTTGCTCTGGCTGTCGACTCCAGGCAGGGACGATGACCAAGTCCTTGGACCCGATGTCACCCTAGCATTTCAAACAAGGAATTTTGCAGTACTACGGCATCAAAAGAAACTTACGGGCAAAGCAGCCATAGGATCCACAGACCGGGTCTTCCACGTCGGTACCACATAGAGGTCCACAATGTGTACATCTATGCCCTATATTGACATATTACATAATCATGAAGATTACACAACTGTTGGTTTGCACCACTCAGAGGCTCAAAAGCCATACTTAGACTGGAGTGGATGACAGTGTATTGTTTTATGATTATGGATAAAATCTCACATGTCTTTGAGCGGCTTCGCTCACAAGGTTGAGGCATGCATTTCCAATCTGCAATAGAGAAAGAAAAAAGGTAAGTAATGTGTGTGCATTCATTTTGAACGCAATGCAATGCAAAGTGCCACAGCCTGTATACCTACATTTGAGTCCATCCATCGGGGAGAGCCCAATGTCCTAAAGTCAGCGCGATTAAGACAGACATTGCCATCCCTCACGATGACCTCTTCATCCTTTTTGGATGCATCAAGTACATAGTTCAGCTGAAAAACAAATTGGAAAAACAGTTAAAAACAAGATAGTCAAATTAAAAGAATGAACACAAGTGAGAATACAGTAGATATATTCCGACCAACCAGCATTTGTTGACGTGGTTGCAACTCCCTGGACCAGTCTGCACCAGACCAGTAGGAATGGTCATGCAGCAAGTCAACTGTTAATTGAAGGAAAAGGGACATGCATATGGAGAGGCAATTCAATAGTTTGGCTCTATTCCTTACTACCACAGCTTCTGGCAAAACTGCATTTTAATGTACCTTGGAAGCTACTCGCTTGCGGGATGGTGCTGTCCATTCCTGACTCTATGGAGAAGAATATGGAATTATTCAGAAACTACATACTGTAGAAGTGTAGATAGTCTTTACCATTCATGATTGTATTAACAGTACCTCTGAAATCAGGCCTTCTATACGGCTTCAACTGAACGACATTTGTCTTTGTTTTCAGCAGAGTGCCCGTCTTTCCTTCGGACAGACTCGCGACACCCTTAGAGGAAATGGAGGCTACATTGTAGGGCCCACTCCATTCTGGCTCCAGCCGCCCTCCTTTTCGGCCTTCCTTCCTTTTGTTGGCTTTCAGGACCTCGTCTCCAACTTTAAAAGAGAACGATTTGACATTCTTTCCTTTTCGTTTCTCGTATTCTTTTTTTTTGATGTCCTGGGCCATTTTGATGTTGTGGTAGATCTGGGGAAACAAAAATAATAATAGTTTTCATTAGCATCAAATGTGGCATGGCGCCCTTTTATTAAAATAAATGCAGTCAATTGTCAGAGGTAAGTGCAACTACGCAGTCTTTCTTTCAGGGGGAATAGGGCGACGATGGAGGACCAGCGGACCGGGACCAGGAGGACCAGGACAACGGAGGAGGTAAGTGGTACAAAGGTAGGTTTAGCTTAGGACTTTCTCTTAGCTTTGCATTTGTCTTTTCAGGGAGCAAAACAGTAAACTAAAACTTTCATAATGAATTAACTTAAATCTTCTTCCTTTCTAGGGCTTCAGAACAAAAGGTCCATTCACTGACACACAGGTATAGTATAGTTCTTACTTACTCCACAGGGTGGGGGATTTAGGGGTACAGCCTTCAGTTTACAAGCCACACTTGAACACATCCAGCCGAGCCCAACTGACCTTTTCCAGGCATCAGAGCAAAGCTGCTAGAACTAGAACATTTCACCATCACCTTTGCATGCATATCAGCAATTGGTCTCCAGGTGCTCCTCCGTCACATCCTCACACATAGGGCTCTCGTCATCCGCTGGTTCTGCAGCATTAATGAGACCAGGGACGCAAGGGTGTCGCCCGAATAGTGCACAGTATGGTGTGTACTTTGTTGACCTCTGTTTTGTTTTGTTTTTAAGAAAAGAAAAAAGAATCAATTGCATTTTACAGTTTCTCTCTGTTAAATATAGTTTCCATCTGCTGTAGTTACACAATATGACCTGTTTCGATGTGTTGACGGCAGCCACAACCCCCCTTATATGGACATCCCAGTCATTTTGTTCTTCCCCAACGTATTTGCTGATGGCGTCCTTTATGGTCTTGTTGGTGCGCTCATCCTGTCCATTGGCCTGGGGATGGTAGGCTGATGTGATGCATTGTTTCACCCCAAGGGCCGCAAAAACACCACGGTTGAGCTGCAGACATATTCATTATGCAAACAACATTTACATATATGCGTG